>NC_134403.1:371572735-371872735 GCF_038048845.1 Mixophyes fleayi
CTTAGAGTCGAAACGCGTTTGTAGCTGGGACCCGACCTGATCACCGGAGAATTCAATTAGTCATATGTTATGCCTTTGATTCGGAGGAGTCTGCTACGAGTCCATTTTTACATATCGTTGGACATTTTATTTGTTTATGTTTTTATTTGTTTGAGCTTTTACATATTTTTGTATGATTAAAAGATGATACACTAGATCTTATTTCCCCATTTTGCATTTACTTAGGAGGGAGCTGTGCTTTTTGGAACGAGAAAAGGAGGAGAGAAAGTTTGTCTTTTCTGAAGGCTCCTTCATATCAGAAACATTGTAAGCATGAGTCCTGCGGGGACAAGATGTTTTTGAAGAACACAAGATTGTTTTGGTGTTTCATGCTACGAACTACACGGTGTTAATAGAAGCCTTTTCCAGTATTCTAAGGCACTTTGGGAACGATCATAGAAATATGTGTGACATACTACACTGTTATGTGTTTTCATTTTGAGTTCTAGTGTAAAAGTGAAAGATTTCAAGGTTTGTATGAAATTCCTAGAACTGGTGAAGTGTCATCTAATCTGATGTGCGACAAGAGTGTGCGCTAGATGTATGTACAAATTAATTTGTTTCTATATTGGTTGTATTAAAAGAGAGTGGATCTTCTTCTTTTGTATGTACTAAAATTGTTTTTGCCATTCCTCTTCTGATCTCCCTGAGCCTCAAGAAACAATATGCAAACTTATAGGAACTGCTTTATTGTTGATGTGAACTTTAATCTTTAATGTTGGAAACAAAAGTAAAATATTTATACTAATTTCAGTTACAGATTACAACGTGTATATTTTAGGTACAATTTCATTGGTCTGTTTGTCTGTCCAGTTATGCATTTGGACACTATATAGAAATGTGGGGGATCTGCGCTTCCCAAGTGGAGGAGAAATGGGCATCCAGGGGAACAAAGCAGAGGGGATGGTCTCAAACCCCTGAATATAGCAAAACCATATACACGGTGAAGTCAGAAGAAAACTTTTCTTCTGACTTCACCGTGTATATGGTTAATAATACATTTTAGCATTTATACATTGTCTGTCTCATATTATTTTTATCCTCATACTCCTTTCTATCTTCCTTCCTCTGCACTGGGGAATCTTGTATTTTGGTTATGCATTTGGACACCCCTGCATCGACTGGGATGAAACCAATGCAAGGTGGTCTAGTTGGATCCTGTCCAGGTTTTAGGAGGATTAGGGTCCCGGTCGGACCTCCCATTGGTGTATGCTGGCCAGAACATTGACCCAGGAAGCCTGATCTAAGCCCTCCACTGGATGAATTTGGATGAAAACTTCACAGACTGGTAAAATTGGATCCCTGAAGACATAGTTGGGAGTTGAGGTCCTGGTCAGGGCACCATTTGGTGTATGCTGGGCAGAACTTTGACCCAGGGAGCCTGTTCTGGGTCTTCCAGTGAATGGATTTGGATGAAAACTTCAGAGTGGTGACAATTGGTCTCAGATGCCTAATGGAGTGGTTGGGGTTCCATTTGGACCTCCTGTTGGTGTACGCTGGGCAGAACTTTGACCCGGGGAGCCTGCTCTGGCCCTTCCACTGGAGGGATTTCGAGCACACCTTAGCTGCGATTATTATTAAAATGTTGACAGTTACATCCAGCTCATTGATAACTTAATAACTTGTAGATTTAAACTCTGGCAATGACGGGTACTTCAACTAGTCTAGATATAATTTTACACAATAATGGCATTGCTTTGCCCTTGATGCAATGATACTCAACACTCTCATTTTGAATTTTTCTTTTGTTGGTTTGTTAATGTCAGGCGCCGTCCCTCCACTGATTCGGGAAGGGTGCCTGTCATTTCCCCTTGCGCATCTGGTTGCCAAGCAACCAGACACAAAACTTCCGCCGGTACTGCCAGCTCTGCCGCACATGGCAGGCAACGGAATGCTATCAGGATCGCTGGCAGAGCACGTTGACGTCACACCGCCGGCACTGTCATTGGCTATTGGTGCTATTTAAGATTTCATGGGCCAGAGTATTGGGTCACCCTGCTTCACTGTTCCTGTGCTTCATTCCTGTGTACCATTTTGGCTGTACCTAACCTCTCTCCTGCCTTCCAATGTTATCTTGTTGAACCCGGCTTGTCTGACTTCCCACCTGGATTCTGTGTACTGTGTACTGCAGTTCCCGAAAGTTACCGACCCAGCTTGTCTGACCATTCTATTGGATTCTCCCTGTGTATCTCCTCTGTCCACACGTTGCTGACTCGGAAAGTCTGACTATTATCTTGAACTTGCTTATAGCTCAGTGGAAGGACTGCAACCTGCGCGCCTCCTGCGGCAAAAGCCATACCTCCTTGCGGGGACTCCTGGAGAAGACTGGGGACACGCTAGACTCCACACCTCTTACTAGAGCTGCGCCAATGTTAGCAGATATCCTAGCTTTCAGAGTTGTGACAGTTAGCCATTGATGACTTTGTTTACTAATTGTTTGTTTCTTACGTATGTCTTTTCTAATTGTTTGAACTTAAATATAAAAATACAACTTTTAGGGAAGAAATAATAGCCATAAGTGATTGCTATTATAGGTTTTACATCAGCGGTTACAAAAACAACATATTTCTGGGTTGGATTAGTCTGTGGGAATTCACACCATGAGTTTGTGGGTATATAATGCATACCCTTATGGAGTACTCTACACATAATTGTTCACATATTTCCTGTTCACTTGACCTGACAATATAAGTTTTGGTCCCTGGGAAAATGGAAGTGACTTGTTCAAGGTCCCAAGGAGTCGACACTAAGGGCTACAACAAGTCTCTGGACGGTATGGTCGGATTCACTCAGCAACACGGCATAATGTCATGTATGACATTACATTGTAATTTCTGTGATAATCAATTGTCTGCTGCAGATTTAAAATCTTGTTGTACAGTACTTTTTGCTATGTCTTCCTCTACCCACTGGAACTAATTAAATGTGTGTAATATGTAGTCAATCTCGATACTTGTTAAAGGATTTACATGTAACACTCACAATAAGTAAAACCCATGGGCATTTAGATAATAGTACCTACATCTGGCTGCTGCCATCATCTGTTCAGTAAGGTGCAGTGAGACCAGAGGCGTCAGAGTTTAAACACACGCTCGGCACAGCCTGAAGCGAGCATTGTTTTCTAGGTCCCCAGGACGCGATTATCCAATAGGCTGACTAGGTTGTAGCCTAGGGCACAAGGCTTTTCTGGGGCGCCAAAAAATTTCTGGGTGCAAAATGGCGACAATGAGAGGAGTAAACTGAAATTAAACTTAAAATATAAGCAAATCGTTGTACTGCAAAGAAAAAGTATGGTAGTATGGTTTCAATCTTGATGGATTCCCATGGTCAAGGCTGAAGACAAGTCATCCTCAAATGGACACATGAGGATAAAGACCTAAGACCAGAGTTTCGAAAACACAGGAACATAAACATTGGTGGGGGGTGCAGGAAACATAATTTAAAATTATGGACAAGTTAATTTTTATCTACCAAATATTAGCCATGTATGAAATGCGAGGGGGGCGTTACAAGCATATTAGAGCAGCCTGAACCCCGGGCCTGTATGTTCCGCCCATACTCTGTTTTACTGTGCAAAAACGTATTTTGCGCTTTCAAGTTTGTCATCTGCATGAGGCCCAGAAAAATGGTTAATTACTAATATTGCTGAGAGCTGCAAATCAGCACTGAAACCATAGCAACCAATCAGCAATAAGCTTGTACCAGCGTAATACAAGTTACACAATTAAAGCAGATATCTGATTGCCTGGTAAAGTTTTTGTTCCTTTAAAACTTGTTAATAAATAATCCTCACTGTAGATTTATGAGGAAATAAGGGGTCCTCGTTAAAGAGGAACTTCATTCAAATAAAACCTTTAATGAGTAACAACTTCCCCATCTGACGCATGGGACCTCATCATTTGGGAGGGACTGGTCCAGCTGCTTCTCCAGGCATAGAAGCCTGGAGAAGTTTTACAATACACCGGATGGATTGATCGTCATTGACGCAGAATATCTAATGACATTTGCCCATTGACAGCATTAAATGCAGCCTGGGTAATTTCAAACGTCTCCAGCATTTTATGCCAACGGCAACAGTGACATTCTCCAGCATCGCTTTCTCACGGTTCTATTGCTTGGGAGGGGCAATCATAAAATGTTATCCCCCCTTTTAGCAGCTGAGCTCCTTATATTAAGGTATGAGAAAGACGTGAATCGTTATTTATCAAGTCACAGGGTGCAATGACCCTGGGCCACGACTGCTTCGCCCGCAGCGGTAACGCAATTTAATTGTGAGACTTCCACATCCGAGCCGGTAAATCCATTCAGACTGTCAAACATAGGAGCAAATGAATCACAATATAAAGACCTTATCCCAGAATTTGTATTGCAGGAAACTGAATTTTTCCAGCTGATCGGTGACCCTGAGACCACATGAAACTGCTTCCCAGATAACATCGAGTCATAATATTATTTAACGTGACTCGCTTGGGATTCCCTGATATTTATAGTCTTCATTAATCACCTGGCTGGGGGAGAACGTCTGATCTCTCTCGCTGAGCTCGGTGCTGTGATCAGGTGTTTGCCAGAATTTATAATCCCCCAGAGCCTCACAAAACAGCAATTAGCTGACAGATCTCTTATAATAAAACCTACCGGATGAAGATCCGCACTTCCCAATGATTAAAAGCTGGCACATGCATTTCTGGTGTTGCAAGCGATCAGGTCTGTAGAATTAGGGTAGCTTGTTAAAGTAGAGATGGATATATTCAGCATAAACTATTTACCCTGTGTATACGTTCTGCTCTGGTTTTCCTATTTATTAACTAATTGCAATGAATGAATTCATGTAAAAAGGGTGCTTTTTAACTTTTAACTAATTACTCACTGGGATTTGCAAATAGCAAATAGCTAGCTACTAGCTGGAAAGGAATGCTGGGACTTGTAGTTTTACAACATGTGGAGAGTCCCAGTTTTCTCAGGCCTGATGTAGAGTGTAATATTGTATTTTTATTTTTATATATATATATCATTTATGTAGATGGAGCAAGAGTTATTGCAAGGTTGGGTTGACTCTGGGCATCACAGAAAGTTATCTTATGAGCCATTTGCTAAGCTGTAGATGACAGGTTTTCATTTCATTAAGTTTGCTCCGTACAAGAACATATTTGAGATAACTCTTCTCCAACATCACCAAGACCAATGCCAAGCGTAGGATGGAGTGATGTAATACACACCGACACTGGACTGTGGAGCAGTGGAAACGTGTACTGTGGAGTGACGAATCACGCTTCTCTGTTTGGCAGCCAGATGGGTGAGTCTGGGTTTGGTGGATGCTGGGAGAACGTTACCTGTCTGACTGCATTATGCCAACTGTGAAGTTTGGTAAAGGAGGGATAATGGTATGAGGCTGTTTTTCAGGACAATCTTAATTCTTCAACATACTAAGTCATTTTGGACAATGCTATGCTTCCAACTTTGTGACAACAGTTTGGGGAAGGCTCTTTTCTATTCCAATATGACTGTGCCCCAGTGCACAAAGTAAGGACTACAAAGACATGGTTTGATGAGTTTGGTGTGGAATAACTTGACTGGCCGCACAGAGCCCTGACCTCAACCCCATCGAACACCTTTGGAATGAACTGGAACGGAGACTGCGAGCCAGGCCTTCTCATCCAATATCAGTGCCTGACCTCATAAATGCTCTACAGAATGAATGGGCACAATTTCCTACAGAAACACTTCAAAAGTTTGTGGAAAGCCTTCCTAGAAGAGTGGAAGCTGTTATCACTGCAAAAGGGGGACCAACTCCATATTAAAGTATATGTATTTGATTGCAATGTCGTTACAGTCCCTGCTGGTGTAATGGTCAAGCGTCCAAATACTTTTATCCATATAGGGCCTGATTCAGTAAGGAAAGTAAAGCAAAGAAAATTAGTAACTTTTCGGTAAATTAAAATGTGGGTCAGATACATAGCTGGAGTAGGGCATGTCCTAGATCAACTTTAAATTTCAGAGTAAACATAAAGTTATGAAGTATTTGTGTGCAATATGAAAAAATAGCCAGTATTTGTGCAAAATAAAAAACTAAAATGCACCCCGTGCATTGTAACATGGTTTTGTGCAGGAGAAAATTTACTCATTTTTTTCATTATTTTCCTTAACGAATCTGGCCCATAGTGTATATACTGCTATTTTGCAGAATGCTAAGATGCAAATCCCATTTATCTTGAATTTCGGGGCATAGAAACAATTCCAATAAATGCTCATTTATTTTTTAGAACAATAGATCTATAATATTAAGATGTAAATAATTATTATAATCTGAGGCTGGCATTATATAAAAAAAATAAGTTTTAAAAAACAAAATTCATTCTTTTTCATTTTATTTAACATGTTAAGGTTTTAATAATGTACGGTTATTATTTTCCTTTTATTTTTACGTAATGTTATATTGTGATACAGTATATAATTCTTTTATGTCTGTATTACTTGCATATATGCTAATATGTGTATATTGGTATTCTTTTAATATTATCTTATTTAATTGTCACTTTGAATAGGTTAGGGCTTATCTATTTAAACAAGAGACATTAGCCTACTGAACGCTCTGTTCTGGGTTTCCCACTAAAGGTGGAAGGTCCCCGAAATGCGTAGCTGGAATACACTTACTTTATTTTATTAATGCATTTGATCTTTTCTATTATTCTTTGGACTAAAGCTCTCCGATCAGAACACGAACCTGAAAGATGGACAAATGTATGTACAAATTCTGTATAAGGAATCTTGATGAAGGTATATATTTATAATAGATCATATTAAAGCTCCATTAATATCTGGACTATATATATATATATATATATATATATATATATATATATATACATACACAGATAGATAGATAGATAGATAGATAGATAGATAGATAGATAGATAGATAGATAGATAAATACAGCCATTTGAGGAATATATTTTTTTAAAAAAAAAAAAATTATGGTAATATCTCTATGAATGTATTGTTTATTTGTTGTGAATTGTCAACATGATATTCTATATATAAAATATATATATTGAGAGTGTACTCTTGAGTAATGGCAGAGAAATAAATTAGACATTAAAAAGAAAATTGAACTAAATACTCTCACAGTTACATTCGATATGGAAACAAAATTTCTGGAATAATCAACAATCAATTTGGCTAAATAAGAGAGGATTTAGGTGATAAAGGAAATTCCCATATTGTATATGGTACCAGCTGCGTGGTAATATAAATGCCCATATATGTATACAAATCAAAAAAGACAGTTGTCAGCACTCATCCTTAACAATGCATATCTGTGTGTATCTAGCCATATGAAAACATGAGGTATTAGTTCATATTTTGATCAAAACATTTAAGCCTGCATCCCAGCGTCAAGGACACCTCATTATATGCAGGTCCAACACTGACCTATATGCTTTAAACACTATTAAAATGCAGTTAAAATCAGATGCACTCACCTCCCAGATATAGGGGTTTATATCTAGCAAAGGCTGGCTTGTGAGCTACACCCAAATATGCCTTAAATAGGCTTGATGGACAGGCTCATTTGAACCAAAATAGAATTATTTCTTGGATATACAATAAAGTTCTAGCAAAAATAATTGAGCCTACGATTCTTTTGAATCGGCGTAGAACAGAGTAAATATGGACCAAGACGATTTAATATAAGACTTTGTAAAGCAAAATGTTCAGTAAATGTATTTATAAGATATAATGCATATAAAGTCACGGCACTGTCTTTTTAATAAAAATTACACATATGCATACCCCTAGATAGCAGAGAACATTTGTATGCAAGTAAGGGAGAGTATAAAAATACATTGTATCTACAGTGTGCAATAACAAACATCCTGATTTATGTATTTAATGTAAAATAAAAATAATAATTGAAAACATATTTGTATTAATAATAATAGAATTATGAGTTGTTAATATATTTTATAAAAAAATTTTTTTGCATGCGTTCTTATGGGACCTTATATTAGACATAAGTATGTGTGTATCCTGCACTATGTTCAACTTCTTATCATACCACAAGTAACATTTAGGCAGAGTGTACTTACATCCAGATTCAAATCGAACCGCTCGGCTTTAATTATGATCAAGTTCCATGCTCCAGTTTTAAACACAGGTTGCGTCTGAACATGAATTAGGCCCAAAAAGTATACAAGACATTAATTTTTCCAACCAGACATATTTTTCGCTGGTTTATTTGAACTGTTGGAGAAGTTGTGGTCAGACGCAAGATACTTTTTTTGCATCTATGTTGGGACTGTCTATGGTCAAAACTTTCTGGGCGGAAAATAACCATCATTATAGAAAACATCACTAAGATTGTCTCACCCTTAGATCCAGCCACTTAGTCGTTAGACAAACCCATTCAATTCCTGGACAAACACATGACTGATGTGGGTAGGTTCTCTGTACAGCGCTGCGGAATTAGTGGCGCTATATAAATAAATAGATGATGATCATGGCTAAATTAATCACACATCAATGTAACTCATTGTAAAATAGTCAAGAAGTGGAGACAAACTACATCACCCTCTTTATTAACGACCAATAACAGAATTGGTTTATTGCTTTAGAAGAATTAACCACTGGCTACATTAAAGTACCATAATCTAATTTGGAAGAATATGGGAATAATGCTATGAAAATAACAGAATTAATATACCTGCTTGACAATTGATACATTCATGTTAAAATACAGATATGCCTTATTTCCCCTCCCTTCCTAATATGTAACTCACTCCTATGTATAGCATGTTACAGTCGTGTATATATTGTCTGTTTAATAAACAAATTTACAATATTTTTCCAAAGCTGAGGACTCACTGGGTAACACTTAGATCAGTAATGGGCAACCTGGGACACTTCAGGGACCGCATGGTACATTTAAAAGGGCCACACGTTACCCTTAATCTCAGTAATAAGATAAAACAATACATTTAATTGAAAAAAAAACACCTATCTGTAATAACATAACATCTGTTGTCTAGTAGGTGCTGAAGTATCTTTTTAATGGGTTGGGTATGAAAAGTCGACAGTTAAAATGTTGACCTGCAGAGCACCAAGGAAAAATGTAAATAAAATACACAAACAAGTGTAAACATTATTTTAATTGAAGCAAAATCACCCCTACACAACCCCCATTCCCCTTCTTTATTTCTCACCTATATCCAGGGCATTCATCTGTAATAAATCCATGGATCTTTGGCAAAATAAAAAACCCTGATAGACGACGCAAGCCAGGCTCTTAAGAGCTCCCGGGGCAAAATGAGGTCTTATATTATAACATTAGGGTTTTCCATGACTTGAACTCAATGACTGTCGACCTTATGGTGTAGACATTTTAACTGTTGATTCCAACTACAACCACTTCTTGAAATGTTTCCTAAATCTAAAAAGAAAATTAATTATATTAATAATTAACGTAAATAATATTTAATTTGAATTAATGAGATGATGAGAAAATTAAAAGAAAAGTCATATCAGGTAAGTTGCAGAGGCCTGAGGAAAACACAAGGTATTTATAGTGATGGTCTCGAGAATTAAAAGGTGTGTTTTATCCATTCCCTTCTTTTATGTGGATTGTGTTAGAAGATCCCGGTAAATTAAGTTTTGTAAGTGCCAAACTGTTCAGATATCAAAGGAAGAGAATAGCAATGCCCCAGACTACAGTGCAGAGAATGGTCCCTCTCCTTAATGAAGAAGAAGCCTGCACATAGTAGAGGACGATTTTCGGATGGAACCTCCGTCCAAGTTTTCTGAAATATTTTTGGACATGGCCCTGGTTTCACAGTACATAAAGGGTCTACTTAATCTGCAGATGGAAAGGTAGCAGCACAAGCTCGTTGGAACAACTGTAATTATAGGAGGGTGGCAGGGTCTCGGCATTGCATGTAAACAATACATCATAGTACTGAGAACAAGGAGTGGAAAGACCCAAGAAACTTTCCATAGAGGGGAATTGGGAACAAGTTTCTCTAGGCAAGAGGTGAAACACGGGGATCCCTAGGTATGAATTTGTTCCAAGTGCCAGTCCAGGACAGCAGTATACCTCTAAAGCCATGGTAGGCCAAGAAGTAGTGTGTTAAAGGCTTTAGAGACCACAAAAAAAGAAAAGTAGACCTTATGTGGAAAGCCCCTTAGTGGGGTAATATGGGTGGATTTAAACTGAATGCAACATTCAGGAATGAGGCTCATATCAATAGCACCAAGAGCCAAGGCATTTTCCAAGGGTACTAATGGGATCCCAAGTATATATATATATATATATATATATATATATATATATATATATATATATATATTAGAATAAATATATATGAATATATACAAAGTGGGATTTTTCTTTTATCAAAAGATACATTCACTTTTCCTATCGGGGACTTTCCAGCTGGATTTTCAAGTTTCCTGGCTTCTGATTATATTGGTTCTCAAATTACCCTTAGTTCCACAATTTGAACAAAATCTCAATGTTTGTTTTTTTCTTCAGAGAGACAGAAATAATCTTTCATAGGCACTTTGATCAAAGGAAGGATTGTTGTAAACAGGAAGTCAAACTGATACTTGTTCTCTTCTCCTAATATAATTCCTCTCTTCACTGTGTTCTCTAAAACAGAGATCGACCCTACTGCACAAGGTGATCAGATCATCAAGAGCTGGGGCATCACAAGATGCTAAATACTCCAATGTGTTTCAAGAGTTCTTGCCAGAAGCAGAAGGTCACTGTTTCACCACAATGGAGAGGACCAAGCAAGGGCTTGACCGGATAATGAGGAAATTATAACGGTTTCTTTAACACAACACATACACAATTCCCTGGTTGGAGTTTAAAATGAACTGATGACTAGTTTAGGAAGCCTCTAAAGAACTGTTGGTTACGACTAAATCGAGGTGATAGAAGAATAATGTGAAACATCGATTGTTCATGAATAGGCATAATTGGTACAAATGCTGGAGAAGTGCTGGAAACTGAGGTGCCAAGAGGAGATGAGACTAGAAAAGCATTGGAAGAAGAGCATTATTTGGTCATGCTTATTTTACAGCTTCACTCGCTCAGGGAGGTCCTGTAGAACCGTGACTGGTAACGGAACATCAGCGGGGTCCATGACTTAAGGAAACTGTAATGAAGTGTTCTGGAAATCACTATGCTGCTAACAATCGGTGCTGTCTAGATCTGAGGCTCAAATTCTAAAAGGAAGCTTGGTTTTACCCAGGAACCCTAGAAAAGAAGTGATGGGGTTTAATATGGGGAAATCACAGATCGCAATTGCCAGTACTAACCTCACAAGTCAGCAACAGTGGTCAATCTACAGACCAGGAACAGGGTGGGTAAAGCAGGTCACCCTATAGAAGTAATTTTAAACCAGCTGGGGTTAGGGGCACAAGCAAACAATCAGAGCCTAGAACAAGCCGGGTCAGTGCCATAAAGTTAGGAAGATGATGCCTAATACAAATAATGCAAACACAACCTATTGGTTTGGCACCAGACAAGAGTCTGAGCAGTTTAGATAGAAAGTGGCTGACGTCATGGGAATGAGGCCAAACGCATACTCAAGAGCCCCTGGAAATGTTTTATCAGACACAAGTGCAAAAAATCATATATTAAATTACCCAAGTAGGCGCACTAGGAGGACAAGCAGGACACAGCGCCTTAGATGGCAGGAACAACAGTATATATTAAATACATCACTGATGTGTAACAAATATAATATTCGTCATCTTCCTATTTAGCAATATTTCCAATGAAATCTTCACAAGAAGAGCGCCCAACAAATCTATTACATACATTGACTACACACTAACGAAATGATGGAACAGCCGATAACGTACCGGTGCCAGGCTCCAACCTGATACAGAAGGAGGTTGATTTCTGTCACGAAAGTAACGCGCTGAACAGACAGAAAACGAGGACAGAAAGTCTCTTTAAAGAAAATTAATTGAAATAATTTATTGATGCAGTTTTATAAGTATTCAGAGGCGGTTACTACAAGCCTTTGGTATTACTGAGAAGTGGAGTGAGACATACAGTCATTTATGTTCATAATAAAATATTTATTAGCTGGATGGGAGAATATAGAGACTATAGTATTATACAGAGCGACATTTTTATGGCATTTTTAATAGAGGAAACGTACCTTAATTTTCATGTTTTAAAAAGGTAGCAACAATCTCCTCTCATCCGTGGTTGCAAACTAACAATATATACAATATATGTTTTTAGAGTTAACACTGCCACAACCAAAACTGACATCAATTAATTTCTATGGTGTTTAATACATTTAAAATACAACAAAATAAAATACATATAATAGTATATGCTATGATAATATAAACACCCAACAAGGACAAAGAAAAATATTACTCCTTCCTAAACGCACAGATAATTATTTATTTATTATATAAGTTGTTTTTTAATCTCTACCATCACCATTTCTGCTCACCAGCATTAAACATATACCTGGCTGATCAACCAACAGGCCAAACAGGCTGCAGCTTAGGGCGCTTGGTCCTGGGCGGGCGCAGCGTCGGCACAATTTACATCTATAACAAGTGTTATATACATTTAATTATATACATTTTTTTCCTGCATTATAAATATTTATATATATATATATATATATATATGTATATATATGTATATATTTTTTTTATTTCATTGTTCGGGATCTCGGATCTCTCTGAATTATCAGGTCCACCCATGGTCTCATGGACGGTCACTATGCAGCGAGACAGGCAGCTAACAGCAAATGCGACGCTGTTAAATGCCCTGTCTGTGCGACTGCGGTACACATAGCTTGGTCTTGTGAGATTACCACTTCTCACATGACCAGACTAAGTACACAGACCGCACCCGCACTGACAGGGCAGCTAACACCAAGCACATATGCTGCCAGCTGCCTGTCGAGAAGCAAGAAGAAGCTGGAGGCCAAATAAAAAAGAGAAGCGGGGCCAGAAGAGAGGAAGGTAAGTTGTGCTGCTTAAATATCAGGGGGAGGAGGGGATAAATTGTTTGGAGAGGGGTGTTGATGGCTGGGGGGGTGATAATGAAATGGCTGGTGGGGGTCATGAATTGGCCACTGGTTGATAGTTGAGTGGATGATGAATTGGCTGGGGAGGTGATGAATTGGCTGGGGGTTGGGTGATGGAATAGGGGGTCATAAATTGATTACTAGGGTTGATAAAATGGCTGAGGGGGGTAATTAATTGGCTGTGGGGATGGATATTTAAATGGTTGAATGGGTGATGAAATCATCGGGTGATCATAAATTGCCCACTGGGGGTGTGATGAAGTAACTTGGGGGGGTGATGAAATGGCTGGTAGGTCTCATGAGGATGCTCTCTGTGGTCTCAGGGGCCACTAGAACAGGGCCTTCTTAAGAACATTATGGGCCCCTGGGCAAAGCAGTGCACCGGGGCCCCTAGATATAGATATAGATATAGATATATAGATGTATACAGATACAGATATAGATATAGATATATAGAGATAGAGATAGATAGATGTACTTGTTCAGTGACCCTTGAAGGGTTTTTTTGCAGGTTTTTTCTTTTGCAGGATTATTTATTCTCATTAAGAGCCATGCCTATGGGGCCCCCTTGCCCCTGGGGCCCCCGGGCAGCTGCCCATCGTGCCCAATGGAAAAGATGGCCCTGCACTAGAATGCCAAATACTAGTGAGATGCGGCTGGTGGATGTTAGTATATTATTATAAATAATTTTCATATTCAAAACAGGACTCCAAGCTTCCAGAAGCCAGACAACTGACAACAATGCTCCAAGAACAAGCAACAGAGAACGGGACATTTGTCTACATGTGAATGCAGAATGTTACTGTAATAAGTGCTATCAACATGTAGCTACCTATGCGCAGTGTGATATTTTCATATAATTGCAGAAAGAAGTTTGTTTTATGTGTTAATATTTTATATAGATAGATAGATAGATAGATATGAGATAGATAGATAGATAGATAGATAGATAGATAGATAGATATGAGATAGATAGATATGAGATAGATAGATAGATAGATAGATATTAGATAGATAGATAGATAGATATTAGATAGATAGATAGATAGATATGAGATAGATAGATATGAGATAGATAGATAGATAGATAGATAGATAGATAGATAGATATGAGATAGATAGATAGATAGATTGATAGATATGAGATAGATAGATAGATAGATATGAGATAGATAGATAATCATCTAGATAATTCGCACAGCACTGTTGTTTTTAGTGGTTTCTAGACTTTATTGAGAGGCTGAACAGAAGCAGTGAAGAATTTGTGTTTACTTCTTGAAATAATTTTAATAAATGCATTTGAATTCTTCTAAGCAGTCTTGTAGCCTGGTAGCCACTTTATGTGCTATAGAAACCATTAAACTGTGAGTGTGACGATTACATTTAATTGACAATTTCCTACTATTGACGTTAGTCTGTTTCTATATTACTGAAGGCAGTAAAGAAAAGCAAGCATATGAATAACAATACAATTTGTAGGCTAAAATCCTTAATCAAGCCATGGTTGTAGATGAGATAAAACACAGCTACATAGAAAAATTATCCAATATTTAATTAAACTCACCCTTGGTAAAACTAGGCAAGGGATAGTTATAATATGTCTGTATGATAAAGGAACATCAGACGTGGTCCATAGAGTCCACTTTACCCACACGTTCCACAAAGTTATGGTCATCAATCCCGTAGATCTTCACATTAACATCATCATCATCATCATCATTTATTTATATATCGCCACTGATTCCGCAGCGCTGTACAGAGAGCTCATTCACATCAGTCCCTGCCCCATTGGAGTTTACAGTCTAAATTCTCTAACATACACACAGACAGAGTAAGAGAGTGAGAGAGATTAGGGTCAATTTCATAGCAGAAAATGAACCTACCAGTATGTTTTTGGAGTGTGGGAGGAAACCGGAGCACCCAGAGGAAACCCACGCAAACACGGGGAGAACATACAAACTCCACACAGATAAGGCCATGGTCGGGAATTGAACTCATGACCCCAGTGCTGTGAGGCAGAAGTGCTAACCACTAAGCCACTGTGCTGCCCAGTTTCTCTTGTAGCAACAACCCATAAGACTATAATCATTAATAAAAATAAGTGGTTTTTTTAAAAAAAATACATTAAATACTTAAATCAGGATGTTCTTTATGTGTTCTATACATACAATCCATTATTATATTATGTCTTACTTGCATAAAATGTTCTTTACTATCCGGTAGCATGAATATGCTTAGTTTTTAATACGATGCTGTGACAGTCATCACTATCACTTACCCCTGCCCTGTATCTGGTGCAAGTGATACCGATAAAAAACATACTTTAGAGAAACACTTGAATTGACCACGTCTGAACATCCTAGACACGTCCTTACTGTACAATGCTGATGTTCCGCTACACCGTCCCTCCCTACACCGTCCCTCCCCCGTTCCGCCCTTCAAGTTGTAGATAGTCTTAAGTGTCATTTGCTTTTGGACACGAGTTGCATGCAATTGTGTTCATTGGCGTAACGTTCGTTGCTGGGTATACAGAGAGATATTTCACAAAGGGACTTACATCCGAACAGTGACAGACAATTATCTTTATGGAGATTCCATGGGGATTAACATGGATCCTGTTCTCAATACTAGGTCCAGGCAAACTCACACTGCCAGTAGGTAATGAAAGTGAGACCCCAGGATTCCTGGCTAGAGATTTCATTTCACTCACTGTTACTTGAACCCTGGAAACCCTCTATCCACAATAGAGGCTTGTCTAGAAGGAGGGCATTAAAATTGTAGGTATATAAAAAAATATTCGTAAAGAAAATTGTGAAGACGTTCTCCTGTAAGATGTTACATGTGACTGAGTCTTTGGCCAGTGCTTAGAGGTGAACATCGTATAGCTCCTGCTGTGAAAATAGATGTGGCTTTTTATTGGAATATATTTTTGCCTAGTAAATAAAAAATTGCTACACCACAGTATCACATCTCTTTTATGTTTCATTTTAGAACTTTGTACGGCATATGGAGATTAAATCATTAATTTAAAGGGGAAGCCGCAGATGGAATCTTTAATGTCTTTGTGTTAAGATAAAAGAGGACTTCAAAAGGAGACTAAATTCTGACCTTTATACTTTGGAATTTACATTAATTTCCTATATTGAGGATAGCAAACCATACAGTATGTATTTTTTTAAAACACTAAATACTTTCATAGTGTCATTATTAAGTTGATTCCTGTGTATGGAAGCAACATTCGTATGGCTAAACAAAGACTGTATGATCATCCGCACCACATAAAATCCATTCTAGAGATTTATAGACACATTACCAATTTTGAGTGATCCTCAATATTTAACTTGTGGTAGATGCCAACACTAAACACTAGCTAAATTTCTAGAACCAATGTGATGAGGTGTCATGTGATGATGCACGTCCCAGTGGGTTCATTGAAAACACAGGTTATATCCCCTTCATTATTCCTACATTGTGGAGCTAATGGTTGGCGGATTAGAGCGGTAGCCAGCTTGTGATAGGTGGGGGATTGATAATGTTTATCCCTGTGTGTCCTCCCCCATGGTGATTGGGGATCATTCGTTCCCTGCGGAGAAGGTGCCTAGGAGTCTATTCCAGGGATACTAGTATAACAATGACCTTGTTGGCCAGATGACAAGTTTGATAGTATTATAGTTGCATACACTAATTATTGAACCCAGACATCTTGTTATGTCTAATCCCTGATTAAACATTCCACCTGGAGAAATTTAAGAATAACTGGTCTAACCTGTATGTGACGATTATGTAGTATATCTAATGTCTGATTGTTATTTGCTGTTGAATTCATGTATGACAATGTGTATATTTTATGTAACCTCTCAAAGTATGCTTCGCTGACTGACCTAAGTGACCTGTGCAATTGACCAAGAGTCTTTTGAAATTAGCCAGGCCCGGGGTAGATAAACATCTCAGAGGAGTTTGAAGCCCCAAAGTTGTAAACCATCTAGCCACTCAAGCAGAGCAGAGGTGAGGAATTATCTGAGGTGCCAACATATATCTTAGTGATAGATAATTTACTTCAAAAGCTCGGTGTCATTTTGGGAATCAATCTGACTTAATTGAAAATGAAATTCCTAAGGTGGGGGTGAAGAGCCTATAAGAAGGGTTTAAAAAGTAGTGACTCTGGTTTTATTTTCTATTTTATTTCTGAAATGTATTTGTGCAACTTATTGTATGTCTTGTTATTACCTTTTTTGTAACTAAGCCTTGGCAATTTTTTGGATTAAAATTATTTAATCTAGCGTATTCTCTGTGATTCTTTGTAAATTTACAAAGCCCAGGGAGGCTCATGCTACATGTGTATGTGATTTAAGTGTGAAACATTAATAAGTTGTTTTGGCGAACGTAAGGACACCATAGTAATTCCTTTGTGGTGGCAGAAAAGGTGTATTCAGTGCTAAGTAACTAAGGTGACACCAGTCACCGCCAGCTGTTCAGATTGCTGTATCTGGAACACTGTATAATAAATAGCATAAATACACATGGCATACAATAACATAGAGTAACAAACGCATAGGAACAACAAATGACGATTAACTATGAAGCTGCGAGATGATGACAGCACTGCGTATGCAAAATAGGAACGATGGATCGCAAGTGTCTTTATGCATCAGTCGTCCGAATCCAAAACTCTCACACCGTGTTCACATATAGCAAGCCACCTTTCCTGTAGAGCGCAAAATGCCCTCAAGTACTTGGATACCCTATTTACTTAAACTCAAAGTAGTAGAGACTTATATAGGGGCCAGCTAGTGTAGGGGTATAGCAAGGTGTATACAGACTGTGAGCTGAGAGGTGCACTGGAACCCGGTTGATGTTAATAAAGAGAATAACCAGGAACAGGCCAAAGGTCAAGGCAGGTGGCAGCCAGGGGTATCCAGTAAGACAAGCCAAAATGGTCTGGGTCAGCAGCTAGTGAGAATAAACCAGAATACATAGCCAAAGGTCAGGACATGTAGCAGACAGCATAATCCAGAAGACAAAGACAAAGGTCAGGATATGTAGCAGACAGCATAATCCAGAAGACATAGCCAAAGGTCAGCACATGAAGCAGACAGCATAATCCAGAAGACATAGTCAAAGGTCAGCACATGAAGCAGACAGCATAATCCAGAAGACATAGCCAAAGGTCAGGACATGTAGCAGACAGAAGGCAAGGCAGAAATCCAGCAGCACTTGTTTTTATCACACACTATTGCACACTAAGCGCAGTTCAAATAGTGCCAACACCTCTGTGTACCTTATAGCATGCTATGCACTAACCCAGACAGTGCTACAAATTCTGTGTACTCCGGTACACGCTACCATACCACCACACTTTGTGTACTCAGCTGTACTCACAACACTTTGAATCCAGTGTCCAATACCTAAGTGTATTCCGGTGGGACAAATTCTCTTTTATCGCATCCATACATCTTCCGGTGTGTAGATACACAATCCTCACACATAATCCACATATAATACTACAGTTCTTAGGTATTATAGTATTATCTAAATAATAATTAAAATGTAATAGAACGGATAGCCCTTAAGTTTCTGTTGCTAATAAAGAAGGGAATGTATGAGTGATCACTATATAACTGCTGTGGGTGATGTGTTTTAATGAAGACACAAGACCATGTGACATAGTAAGTTTATTAAGATATATACATTACATTTCCTGTCTAGGAATAACACACTGGATGAAAACGTCGGGGATACTTAACTGTGATTAAACCTAATGAAACTTTAACATATCAGACTTTATAGCCCCATTCAGGGTTTGGGGAATAACGGTTAATAGATCACTTTATTTCTTTCTGCTTTCACTTTATTGATATAAATTGTTAATATTTCATCATGATGGAACTTGTGAATGTTGGAATGTGAATCATTTTTCTTAATTTATCATAATAAAAAGGGTTTTAAAATGATAAAAAAAAGGATAATATTTTTGGGACTGGAGTGCCCCCCCTCCTTTCTCTTTTTCTCAGACTTCGGTCTTTAAGTGAATATGTGTCATAGCAAGTTGGATGAGCACCCCGTCTTTATGAGTAGGAGGTAGCATTAAACTGAAACATACACTAATGAGCTTAGTCCATTTCTTTCCTTTTTGACCTTATGGTAGTGTAGGCCAGACTTTAAGCTCCCCTCTCAGGCGCAAACGCAGTATTTGTGGAGGGGATTTCCACATCACGCCGCCAGTGGGCGTGACCAGCATACATGTGGGCGTGGCTATAATTTTATACAGTGCTTGGCTGCTCTCCAACTATTCCTATCCCCATAACAATGCTGCGTGCTCTATTGTTAGGTGCACGCAGCTCTCCCTTTTCAAGCAGAGCCATGTGAAGCGGGGGCAGGGTCCAGCCACCTCAACTATACAGCGCCCCAGGCTTGGAGAGGGTTTCCAGGCATTAGGAACCCCCCCCCCCTCAGATTGCCTATGCCTCTCCTCCTTATCTCCCTCATGTCTTTCTTCCCTCTGCAGGCTGTAGCTAGTCCCTGCATCTTGGCATTGGGAGGTCAGGGAGGAACTCAACAGTTCTTACCTTTGCAGGTCCTGCATTCTTCAGCAACAGGATCATACATGATAGACCTCTTCTCCAAGCTGCTCCCTGTACAGCCCTGGTGTAGGTGAAGGCTCCACTTTAAGAAATCCAAAACTGTGTTCAACCCAAGAGTCATCATCATTGCTGTTTATTTATAAGGCGCCAAAGGTTCTGCAGCGCAGTACAGCAAGGGAACATGAATACAAAACAAATGCATACAGTAATGATACATAAATACAATAACAATAATGCATAAACCAGATAATACCTAGACGCAAATTAGAATAAAACAAATACAATACACAAAGCTAACATAGTCAATAGCACAATACAACATACCATATGCAGGGTAAAATGTAGCAGGGACTTAATGGTAGGACCAACAGACAGGAGACAAAGAGGACCCTGCCCGTCAGAGCTTACATTCTAGATAGTCGGCTTATAATAAACTCTCATGAACTGATTTATGTGTAATAAGATGTGTGTAGGATCATTGCAATCACAACCATACACTCAATACAAAAAAACCTTTCACAAGGTCCTGATGTTTTCTATCATGTACAAGGTAGAGATTTGCTTTTATTTCTCTGTAAACAGTGACTCACTCCAAGCTGTGTATGTCAAACAATGATTCATGCATCCACAACTGTCAATATTCTCTGCAATTTGCCCTTTCTTGCAGTGCGCACAGTTTAAGTGATCTCACACAACAATACAAGGCATATTGTTTGAAAAAAAATATTCTTTTCCAAATGCCTCAGAGTGGTCATTACAGTAACTCTGTAAGCAAGAGAGCAAGTGACAATATTATGTGTAGTCTCCTGTAAATGATAGCGGCACAAATGGCACTTAACTCCTCGCTGACGGGAGATCTGGATCTGATGCAGAGCTGGTTGCAAAATGGCAGAAAAAAGACCACAGGAAAATAACGTTGCCCCGCACATTTGCAGAGGCCTTCGCCTGCGTCCGCACCAACAGCATATGCGTCTGTTTTGCAACAAGTCATTATAAGTGAGTATTTGCACTTTTGCTGTATTTCCATTGACATGCCTTTGCTGTATTTGTGACAGCCACAAACAACTTCTTGCTTGCAAAAACAGTGCTTTTTATTGTTCACGTTATGAATAGCACAACAGACTTTTGTCAGGATGACAGCAGGCGACCCTCACTCTAGCCAGACACAGCTCACCTACCTAGTCACCGGGCAACTATATGGCTTTGGTCGCCCCACCAACAAAAACAGTCTTTTATCCTCCACCCAAACATTACAAAGCAATCAAATAAAACAACAAGCCAAATACACTCCTGTAGTGTTTAGGAGACCAAGAGGAACTTTAACCCTGTCTGCAGTCTGTTCCTGTAGACTCCTTGAGTATTTACCTATCCCTATACAGGAGAGGTGTGGCAAATAAGCTTCTTTTGTCATAATATATATATATATTTTGGCAAAGAGAGCCATTCCCCAGGACAGTTCAGGGTATAAAAGGGTGTGTGACAGGCTGCAGTGTGGAGAGACAGCCTCACAGACATACACAGTGTAAACTCATACAGGTGGAATTTCTATGATTAGTGGGTGATTAGATTAGTGCTGGCGTGGAAGTTAGGTATCTAAGTGTGTGCTTTATTTGAGGGCAGGGTGACCTATGCCTAACTAGTATGCCAGTGACTAGACAGTGTGGCTGTGTTAGACAATGTTAGGGTTGTACATTTATTTGTCTTATGGAAACAAAGGTTTATATTTTCTGCTATACTGACAAAATAAAAGAAGAATAGTGAACCAACTGAGCTGTGTCCTGCCTAATACCCAGTGTCTTTATCACAATATATATATATATCCACTTGTTCCATATGCACGCCCTCCTCCGTCACCTAGCACCCCTCCCAATCACAGGTTCCTACCTACTATGGTGTCCAGGGAAGAAGGGATCTTCACTACAGCCACCATTTCTGTTTCTCAGTGTGGGAAGCAAATCTGTTTCGGAGCACCAGTGACTCCCACTGATGATGTCACCAACATTCTACACAGAGCGCCCAGATGGTGTAGCCTCAGCGAATGTGCCGTGCAGAGCGTGAGTCCTGACCAGCCTGGGTTTCCACTATGCCAGGGTTAACCCACTTAATGAATGCAGCAAGATATGCACCCACCATGCAAAATTGAGATTTTGACTTGAGGGCAAGACTATTTAAATGAGATTGAAAATGTGAAGAACATGCATTTATGGGGCACTCCCTGGTTTGTGGGCAGCTACAGAGTACTAAAAAAAAAAAAAAAATCAAGTCCTGTTATGGGCAACACAGTGGCTCAGTGGATTTCCTCCGGGTGCTCCGGTTTCCTCCACACAACAAAACATACTAGTAGGTTAATTGGCTGCTGACAAAATTAACCTTAGTCTGTGCGTGTGTGTGTGTGTGTGTGTGTGTCTGTGTGTGTGTCTGTTAGGGAATTTAGACTGTAAGCTCCAATGGGGCAGGAACTGATGTGAGTGACAAATATTATTTGTACAGCGCTACGGCATTGGTGACGTTATATAAATAAATTATGATGATGTCCTCTGAGGTAGTGGAAACCAAAGATTAGCCTATTAATTCATTGGGATGTCTTGAGCACCTTCCAGGAAAAAAAAGTCTAATAAAAACTACAAATGCATAGAAGTGATACATGTAATAAAGGCCTGATACAGTAAATGAGGCCTAAATTAGCAGTATTAGACAAAACTTTGAGGTGACTATAATCCTGCTTAAGGACTGTGGGCCTTGTAATGCCCAGATGGACAATAGGGGAAAAGGTAATTGCCCGCCTACATCATTTGGAGAATGTAAGTTACCTTATGTTTCCTGTGCTCTCAGATTTCAGGGGACAGGGGCAAACGCAGGATTTGTAGAGGGGGGTTTCCACACCACGCCGCCAGTGGGTGTGACAAGCATACATGGTGGTGTGGCTATATTTTTAGACAGTGCTTGGCTGCTCTCCAACTCTTCCTATCCCCATAATATACACGGGCAATGCTGCGTGCACTACTGTTAGGGGCACACAGCTCTCCCTTTTCAAGCAGAGCTGTGTGAAGCGGGAGTAGGGTCCAGCCACCTCAATTATACAGTGCCCTAGGCTTGGAGGGGGTTTCCAGGCACCAGGAACACCCACCCCCTCGGTTTGCCTATGGGGGAATAAGGATTCAGCTACAGTGTTCAAATTCTAGGCATTAAATCCCAACCTAAAAGCTTTAAGCTCATTATTTCAATATTCTAAAAATGTATTGAAAGGGGGATGTTCTATAAAAGTGAAAAATTTTAAAAGTGTCCAGAAAAAGGTCTTTGATTAAATAATTGTACATTTGTAACCATACTCTATTAAAAGTCTTTATTTAAGAAGAAAAGGTTGTTTTATACCCTTTTTGTGTACTTAAAAATATTAAAGCTTGGTTCAATGTTTTCTTTAGAAATTAGACATTTTGAATTACACCTTCATCCTGGAACTTTCAACATCTGTACTATCATTCTGTACGAGTTCTATAGTTATTTATGGGGTGTAAGTATATAATTGTTAATGATTGGTAGGTGTATATTTTCATTATGTGGGAGGGGTGATGAAATTATTGTTGAGAAAATATTATATGTGTAATGAGTTCTGCTGTGTATATATATATTAATGCTACTAAGACTTTATATTTGCACAAATCATTAGCATGTAAAAAGGTTAAAGTAATCATATATTTCCATGTATTTATAAGTGGGCATGCATTGAAGGGAAATTGAAGGGCAGTTGATGAATCATTACCAGGGTCACCTCGCCCCTCCATAGGCTGCCTCGGTCATACATACACCACTGAAAGGGGTAGAATTGTGGGGCACAGTAGTTAGTATTGCTGTCTCAGTGCTGGGTCTTGGGTTCAAGCCTTACCAGTGACTTGCATGGAGTCTGAATGTTTTCCCGCTGTTTGCAAGGATTTCTTCTTAAGATGCTCAAACCGGCCACGTATTGTTTCTCGAACAGTTTGCCGAATTTTGATTAAAAAAATTCCTGAAATTCAAACAGTTTTGACCATGTCTGTACCTATCTGCACATAATCTTGTCGATTGCAGTCAAGCTTAAATCGATACATGTTAATTGTGTTTAATTGAGAGCGGTTAAACTTGAATGGTGAACTTTGAACACAGAAGCTTTCACAGTTTAATTTTTTTTTAAAATAGCTTAAAATGCTTTTTACTATTTAAAAATCTTATTTAAATAGTGCTTAAATATAGAAATATTTAAAAAACGCAAATTCTAACGTGAACAGAGAATGCAGACCGAGAACGGTGAAACGAGAATGCGAACAGGATCAGTGGATGCAAACTAAGATATGGGTAGGACGTGAGCTTCAAATTTCCAACCACAAATTTGAGTCAAGATCCATATCCTGAGGATATGTTTGTGTCCATCAAACAGGTGAAATTCGCTCAAAGTTTGAAAGACTGATTACAGCAGGACTGTCCTGGTTCTCAGCACAGGAAAGGGACAGAGCTTGTGTGGATCAGTAGACGTGGCATAGACGGTCTCCATTTCCTAATCATAACATTGGCGTGTTTGTATCTTTGGTAGGAAATTAGATTGTCAGCTCCCCTGCGTCAGGGACGGATGAGTAAATGTTCTGTACACTGCTGTGAAACATTTTATTAATAAAAGATAATAACATTGGAGACTATTGATTCCTGAATTACACAAATCAACAGTTTTTCAGACAATGGGCAAATCTGCAGAAACCTTTAAATTGTCAGCTTCCTCCTGTGTCCTGTGAGTAGTTATCCATGTGCCGACTTTGCACCTTAAGTCCACAGCAATATTTTTCTATAACTGATAGGGAATGTGAGCTAGACATGATTAAAAACAGATTAGGACTGCTGTAAGTTCACCCATTGAGCTTTATATCAGATGTTGTAAACTCTGGGCATTTGCAGGCAACGTACAGGTTAGCGGATATGCACTTTAGCTACGCCCTATGAGATGTGTTGGTATTTTGGGTTGCATTTATCTTTAAATATGTTATTCATGAAGTATAAATACACAAGACGGTTCCAAAGTACACATCCTACAAATGGGTATCTGCACAGCACGTATGTATGCGCTAGGTTTAAGGTTGCCCGTATCATAATAAAATTGCGGTTAAGTAGAACTCCGCTGAGGATTTGAACAATTTCAAGTAATCATGTGGACAAACTCTCACGGCTTTTGAAGTAGACAACATCTGGTGGTTTCAGGTGTTGTAAATGGCAAAATAAAATTGAAACAGAGAACTCCACAATGACTAATTTTTTTCCATGAACTCTAAGAGCAACAGCATCTCCTGCCAGATAAAGTGAGGAACTGCGGTGAAACACTAACAGACATAGGGGCACATTTATCATTATTCACATAAAGTGAAAAGTAGTTTTCAATCCTTATCGCAATGATAAGGATTGAACTACTTCTCACATTTATGTACAGCCGTGCAGAGAAACAGCAGTTCCGAAAAACTGCTGTTTCAGTGATAAAAAAAACATACTTACCCCCCTCTTCAGAAGCGCTGTCTTCAGGTCTTCTCCTCACTCTTCAAGTGCGCATGTCCAGTACACGGATCCCCTCTCTGTCTCTGCAACTATCGTTGCAGAGAGAGAGCTGTGAGTGACAGGGAGGGATCATGTGATCCCTCCACACATGCGCTGTCCAGCTCTGCTCTCCGGAGCAGAGCTGACAGCATTAGATTTCCTCATGTACGCCAGCTTCAGCTTAACATGACAAGTTAGATTCATGTTAATTCAGCTTTGATTCAGCTTCAGATTAACATGACAAGTTCCCGAAAAAAATGTTTTTTCGGGACTTGTTAGATTGCGGCCAGGAGCAGTCACCATTCTGTTGAATGGTGACTGTTAGAAAAAACGAACTGCAGCGAAAATTAGTGGTTTTGAAAATTGAACAGTCGAACAGAGCTGTCATAAATATCAATTGCAGACTTCCTTCACCTATTTTCACGGTAAGTGCACGATAGTGCAATACCGTCATTTGTTAAATGTGCCCCATAAACTGCTATCACAACTTTGTTCCTCACTTTTTCAGTTACCAAAAACAAGTATAATAGAAAATCAGGGCTTAATGGCAGATCATGCAAATGCAACAAGCCGAATAATAATAAACACTAACAAGAATTTTGAGTTTTTCATCTCAATTCCCAAAGGTCTGGAAAGACGGACTCTGCCCGACGCTTCCATTGTCCAAGGATTCCAGGCGTTGGTTCATTTTTCTGCAACATTTAATCCTTAAATCTTAAACACCTTATTAATCCATTCAGCAAATTCATCTCTGCATTAGGCAGTGGAGACCTTGCTGCCATTTTTATAAAGATGTTTACAAAACAACTGTTCTAACCGTCATAGAAGGCAAAGAGCGTGGGCGTAAACACACTGCGAATACAAGAGCAATTTTAATTAGATTTATCCTCAATAGAGAAAGACAATAGAAGGTTTAATGAAAGCACAGGATGGTACAAAGTACTGGCATCTCACATGTGGCTGATATACAAACACCTTGTAATTGTCTACTGTCTACAAGTGAAATTCTGCAACCCACAAGCGGCCATCTGGAAAGGCGCATTGTTTGCAATGAATAAATCTCACATTAATCCTGCTTGTAACGCTATTGGTGGAGAGACTAAACACCAGACATAAGAGGAGGTACTCTCAGCTGTTGTGCATGAATGGCTGAGTACTATATATGTCTCCCAACCACTGCAGGCATTCAAAGAGCACTGAACTTATCATGTACATTTATATATTTAAAAAAAAGCATTAGTAATAGTCACAATTAAAGTTTATTTGTAAATTCACAGCTTGCAGATATTATAATCTATAAATACAGCTGGGAGAATATCGGTCAATCCCAGGCGTATTCGCTAATTGCTGCGGTGCCCAATTATTATTTTTTGTATTAAAAGCCTGGGATCGGTGCTTTCATGCCCCAAGTGAACAACAAGATTAACAAAAAAGTTCAAGATTTACTGCTCCTTTAAGGTAAAATCTTCCTTTTTGGAATGATCCTCACATAGATCTCGCAGTGCTTCCACACTAAGCTCCCTCTCCTTCAAGCCTCACATTACGTCCCTCTCAAAATCCTGCTTCTTCCACCTTCGGAATATATCCAATATTCGCCCCTTTCTCACCATGGAAGCTAGGAAAACCCTTGTTCACTCGCTTGTTATCTCTCACCTTGACTACTGTATAACCTCCTTCTTTCTGGCCTACCTGATTCTCACCTTGACCCTCTTAAGTCTATCCTCAATGCTGCTGCCCGCCTCATTTTTCTCTCCCACCGCTCTGTCTCTGCAGTCTCCCTCCAACAGTCACTACATTGGTTCCCCATGGCCTACAGAATTAAATTCAAAACTTCTCACCCTCACCTTTAGAGCTCTTAAGCAATCCTCCCCTCCCTACATCTCCAATCTCATCTCTACCTACACTCCTAGCCGCCCCCTCCGCTCTGCCTGTGACCGCCGCCTCACAACTTCACTGATCACCTCCTCTCACTCCCCTGCTGTGGAACGATCTTCCACGTTCCATCAGGTTAGCATCTACTCTCAAAGGCTTCAAGCGTGTCTTTAAGACTCATTTTTTTATTCAAGTATATCAGTCCTCCTCCTAACTTCGTTGTCCTGGCTCTCTCCCCCAGTTAGTACCACTCTATTTATGTCTCCCCTTCCCTTTAGGATGTAAGCTCTCAGGAGCAGGGCTCTCTTTCCTTATGTGCTCCTTCTACTGTTCCTTCAAGTCTATCAGTCCTCCTCCTAACTTCCTTGTCCTGGCTCTCTCCCCCAGTTAGTACTACACTATTTGTGTCTCCCCCTTTCCTTTAGGATGTAAGCTCTCAGGAGCAGGGCCCTCTTTCCTTGTGTGCTTCTTCTACTATTCCATCACCCTCTGTACCTCTTGGTCTGCTTCCCTAGCCCTGTTTTCTTAAGCTTCGGCCTACTTCTCGCTGATTTCTACCATCACTTTCACTCATTGTCCCAGTAATAATTTGATTTGCGTTACCATGTTACCTGTGTCTGTGTATATATTTTTGTTCTTTCTGTATCATGTTGTGTCATGGGTCACTGTTTTTGGTATGTTATGTACGGCGCTGCGGACCCTTTGAGACGCCTTATAAATTAAAGATAATAATAATAATAATAAGGAATAAATGTATCAAACCCTCTTAAAAGTAAAAGTGGAGGTGTTGCCCATAGGCGGTGGCGATGCTGACTACCCCGACAAGACTTACCCCGACACACTTACAGTGACGACTGTTGTGAAATGCAACTTCAAACACTTGCGATGAAGGAAGCAGCCACCAGCACACGTCCATTGTAAGTGCTTCGGGAACGACACGTTCGCCCTGAAGATGTAGCGGGAAGTCTTGTCGGGGTAGTCAGCATCAATATACAGTACCCAAACCTCCAATCAGAGTCTAGCTGTCATTGCCCAAAATGTACTAGATAAATTGTAGCTAGAATCTGACGGGCAACACCTCCACTTTTCCATTTTAGAGGGTGTGATACATTCACCCCATAGACGTATGACCAAATCTGCTGCATCCCTTTATAAATTACCCGAATCCTTCATGGCCTTTGTATCGTCTAAAACCCAATGAAAGCGGGTGATCCAGATTTTATAACTCTTCTTTATTAAGCAGCTTTAATTAAGCACAATTCTAGCTGATAATTCATCATCACCAACATTTAATTATATATCGCCAGCAGATTCCGTAGCGATTTACAATTGGGAACAAACAGTAATAAAACAATACTGGGCAATACAGACAGAGAGGTAAGAGGGCCCTGCTCGCAAGCTTACAATCTATGTACAATCAATATTTTATTTTGTCTGCCTTGTATGTCCTGTTTTCCCTACTGTACGGCGCTGTGGAGCACTGGGCACCTTATAAAACAACAATAATATTAATCAAAATGGGATATAACTGATAATTGCTTATCACAGAGTAATCAGAAAACACATGACCAAAACAACCACTGTTCAGAAGAGCCTGTAGTGCGCCTAGTCACACCTAACGCATTTTGTCATGGAGATTTTACTAGAGGGAGTGATGAAATGCGCTAGGGTGTGGCTTGTTGCAATACAGGCTCTTCTAAACAGTTTTTAATGTCAGTGGTGTGTTATTTGCACTTTATTAGGAAATAATCATCACTGAAATAGAAGAGAAAAAACAGTAACCCGTAGAGCTAGCAATCTGATAGATGCAGCGTTAATGCTGCATTTTTTTCAAATTAATAAGTAAAGCACACTCCAGCTGCATCCAATATCTTATAATGGAGCCTTGCCTTATTTAAAACCTTCTATTTTTTTAATTTAAGCCCTTTCATGCGATTGTCATACAATTCATAATTCTGTCGCTGCTGTGTTTTCTCGCTCTCAAAGTCATATCGTCCTCTCTTTCTCAGTGCAAATTTCTAGAGGATTTTGTATCATTTTCATACGAGGTGAGCAGGGTTTCAATCACCTGCTACTCCATCCACTTTCCCCTCCCTGTCCTCCTGCCACCCCCTCCTCCTCCTTTCCTCTCCATCTCCTGTTTCGTTCCACCCTCCCTGTGATTGTGTGAATGTCAGCGAGTGGGAGGCAATGTCAAGGGGCAGCCCCTGAAATTCCATGTCCTCCCCTGCAAGTAATAGATAGCTATTATGACCCTTTAAGCCAAGAAAATATTGGAACACAAGAACTCACAACATACACTTATGACTATTATTGTAAACCGTATCCATTTGCTTTTGTGTTGCAGGATTGCAGTTTCACAGCCTTGTGCAAACATGACCATTGTGCCTGTTGTAGATGAAATAAAGGCCCTTCTACAGCACTAATACTGCAGTGCAGCGAGGATCTGGTAAAACTACTGTCTGTGATACATTTACCTCTTCCTCCCAGAGGCTTGGATGCAGTTGCCATGGTGACACATTCTCTGAGTCAGGACCATTATGAATCGTCATGGCAACAAGTGCCTCATTCACCACTTTTTCAAAAAGTAAGACAGAGTTTACACAGGGATGCTCGCACCCGGAAGTAAGAGGGTGGGTGCACTGCTAAATGCCAGAAAAAGCATTAAGATTAAATGTCAGACACTGCGCTGTTTTCTGAGATGTTAGTGGTGATTACTATTATTGTTTTTATTATTATTATAAATTTTTTCACATTATTTTTCTGCACTGTATTGTCAACTGCACTTTTTATTTGTTTGTTTTTTTCTCCATGGATTTAAGAATGCATCCGGTCCTTAAGGTAGTTCTAAGGGGGTGGTGTGACCCTCAGGTGTCAACCCCTTGAACTTCCAGATGTTAGGGCATCACTGGCTCTCTCCTCAGGGGGCATTACATATGAAAAATGGATTGTATCTCTTAGAATTATTTTGTTATAATCAATGATAAAGCTGTAAGCCATTAGGTACTGGTTCAAACCATGAGCCAGGTTCTGCTCATACAATCTTCACACAGACCGAAGGACCAGTATCTAATACCACCATTCTTGTCCCATATATGATAATTCATGTATATAATGCAGCTTCCTATGTCCAGTACCTAATATAACATGTCACATCAAAGCAGAGACAGCGTCCTAGAGCAGAAAGGAGGCAATGGGTGGAACATTGCAATGTAATATGCGGTGTGCATTGGGGGCAGTGACATGATGTGAGGAGGAGAATGGAGGCAGCAGGAAGCCACGGACTGAGAGTTATATAGTGGAAGGTGCAGGGTCCCCCAGCAGCACAGAGTATATCAGGAGATGAGTGATGTGTCAGTGAGGACAGGGCTGCATGTGACAGGGGCAGTGACATGATGTGAGGGGGGGAATGGAGGCAGCAGGAAGCCACAGACTGAGAGTTATATAGTGGAAGGAGCAGGGTCCCCCAGCAGCACAGAGTATATCAGGAGATGAGTGATGTGTCAGTGAGGACAGGGCTGCATGTGACAGGGGCAGTGACATAATGTGAGGAGGGGAATGGAGGCAGCAGGAAGCCACAGACTGAGAGTTATATAGTAGAAGGAGCAGGGTCACCAGCAGCACAGAGTATATTAGGAGATGAGTGATGTGTTAGTGAGGACAGGGCTGCATGTGACAGGGGCAGTGACATGATGTGAGGAGGGGAATGGAGGCAGCAGGAAGCCACAGACTGAGAGTTATATAGTGGAAGGAGCAGGGTCCCCCAGCAGCACAGAGTATATCAGGAGATGAGTGATGTGTCAGTGAGGACAGGGCTGCATGTGACAGGAGCAGTGACAGGATGTGAGGAGGAGAATGGAGGCAGCAGGAAGCCACAGACTGAGAGTTATATAGTGGAAGGAGCAGGGTCCCCCAGCAGCACAAAGTATATCAGGAGATGAGTGATGTGTTAGTGAGGACAGGGCTGCATGTGACAGGGGCAGTGACATGATGTGAGGAGGGGAATGGAGGCAGCAGGAAGCCACAGACAGAGTTATATAGTGGAAGGAGCAGGGTGCCAGCAGCACAGAGTAATTATGTGAGGTTCTTGCTATGTCAAGTGATAAGAATAGGAATTCTGAGTTTATTCAATTTATATTTACAAGCAATGTATCTAGAAAAAAACACTTTATAATTCAAACTCTTGCAAAGTGTTTACTTTAATACAACATACTGCCATACATATTAAAATGTTCTAGAACTGGAAACTGATGCAAAATAGTCAATCTCATTACAGTTTGTTTAAAACAATTTCCCAGAGGAAAAAAGTAGTTTATTGGAAATCAAATTATAAAGAGAGGAGAAATAGAAAGATAGAGAGATAGAGCAATAAGCGTAATATTCATAGATTACAGATAAACTGCAGCTAGTGAAACTATTGTTGTTTTGGGACTACAAGTTCCAGCATGTCTCACTGCCCTATTCCTGCACCACTTCCTGGAATAGCCAGGAAGTGATACAGGAAAGTGTTCTACAAGTCAACAAATGTGGCCCTGAGTTTTTTTACAATATTTCTAAGGACACAAACTATACATATGCACTTTAACAGTTTATTTGTTTACTGTAAATTGATAATAATATATACACATTTCTCCAGTAGGAAAGCCGGCTTTGCCCAATAGTGATCTCATTGAAATGAACGACTTGTGTTGGACATACCTGAAAATGTGTCCTGCAAATGACCTGTATGTGTGAGGGGACACCTGATAACCGCACTAATAGGCCGAGTACCACATGGGCCGATGTGTCCAGTCTGCTGGGAATCAGAAGCAGTTTGCATCTGGTATCATTGGCCCCGGCAGGCCCTGACTGTGGGATTTCCCCAAATTGATTCACCTGGTGAGGAAGCAGCTACAACTGGAGGAATCCACGCATGTGCAAATTTTGGAGAAAGTGGTCATAGAAATGTATGTTCGTTCTACACTACCCAGAATTCAGTGCTGGATGGGACAATTAGATCTCCAGGACACAGCTGGTCAACTCAGCGGACAGCTTTCAGACTACAGAGGTCTTACTAAGGTCCCCTCAACAACTGAAGTCCAGGAGCAAATTGCCCAGTAAATTGTTCCATAATTTAGAATGGGAAATAGATCTTTAAGTGGGACTGGCTATGAGAAGTGACCACCTGTTGAGGAAAAATCCCAAGGACTAATGAACCCTAATTTTGGGACTCACTTCAGGAACTGGAGCTCCATACAGTGTTACAGATGCGAGTAACTGGGTCCAACTGTCCCCTCACTACTGATCCAATGGACTGTAGCGCATCCAGGCGACTTTCCCAGTTCCCCCGCCCCGTTTGTTCTGCCCAGTTGCCTCAGGGACGGAACAGATGATGTGTAAAGTAACAGTGGATGGGTGAGAAGCAGAAGCTTTATTGGACTTTAGTGCACGCCAGCCTGGAGGACTCTGGGAGGCTTAATGTGACTTATGTTGGGGTGATAAGTGTACATAGGGACATTAAAACCTATGCCATCGTCCTTATAAAGTTTGAGACCCCAGATGGCATGGTCATGGGGGTAGTTAAGTCCCTGATACATTTTGTGATCTTGGGGAGAGATTTTCTGCTATTTTGGGATTCGTGGTGAAAGAATGACGTACTTACTGCAGAGAACAGTGTTGTGATCGATCCACAGGTTTGAACAGAGGGTGGATGGGTGAGCTGGTGACTGATATGTGAGCTGGTGACTGGTAAAGTCTGTGAAAGAAGGAATTTTTTTCGCTCAGGATATTCTTATGTGTGTTTTAGAAGGGGTTAATTAAGTTAGAGATCACCTGGGGGCTGATCTGTTATAAAGAGGGCGTCTCTCTAGGACTGTGGTGGAGAGAATTTGTAAAATGACCTGTGTTAGTGTTTTTGATTATGTACAGACCAGATGCATGGTAACTTTTGTTTAGATGCCAATGAAAGCCAGACTGGATTTAACCTTAATAGTGGACTGTTTGCTTGGTAAAGCTGCTAAAATCTTTTGAGTCTACCTCGTACATTCGGGAATTTGCAGTTTAGGTTTAGCTGTCCTTTACGAGAGGGGGTGCAGAGAGCGTGTGCGGCGGGTACAAATTACCTGAGCCTGGGGCTCCCTGGGGGGTCTAGCAGTGGCAGATTATGATGAGAGTGGGTGGAGCCACATTAAAGCCTGGACAAAGTGACTGCGCACACCTACAGCTTCCTATTGGTCTGCACGGACACACATCCACTAGGCTTTTGTAGCCTGGGGGAGGCCGCAGAGGAAACAGTACCAGGCCACAAGTGACAAACAAGAGTACTCCAGGCTGATATATTTGCAGTTCATCTGTATAATGCAATCTGTGTATTACAGAAAAACGTATACTATAATTGTGTACTCCTTAAACATAGAGATTATGTTTATTTGCAGCCATTAAACATCATTATCCCTGCAGTCTTTACCACTCACTGTGCTTCTTTATAGAACTCAGACATCATTATTAGATGACCTCAAACTCTAAAGATCTCTCATCAGCTTCAGCTTAAATATTCTGTAACCTGCCAGACAGAAGTGACTGCGCTCTCTACATGTCTGGCAGCGGCTGCATCACCCCCTCATTAAATGCAACAACAAGTCGCTCTAGCCCACCCACATGTCTGTTCAGCAGATTGCAGGAACGTAGCAGAGCAGTGAATCCGCATCTCCTCCAGTTGACAACTTGGCAGTGATGAGATACAGACAACAGATCAAATCCGCTGTTATTTACGCTGTATTTCCCATGACTGACTATCACAGAACCTGGCGACTTGACCCATAGCGTGATAGTTGTCTTCTCTTTCCAGTAATCTATGGAGTGTGACTGAGTTCTCTGACCAGGAGATTTCACTAGGAAGATGCACCAACATCTCAGCATCCAGCAATTATTCTCTCTACCCCTCTCACCCACTTCCTCTCTCTCTGCTGATTGATGAATACCGTAGATGCTGCGTAGAGTTGACCCTGACAGCTTGTCAGAAATCCCTATTAACCTCTTACATGTTTTGAGGTTCACTAGCGATTTACAGAGCATGTCCCTGGGGCTACCAACCATCCATCTCCTTTGCTAACGTCTCCTAAACGCCGTGGGACTCACTTCCTGGTGGGGGCGTAAAATAAAATGTTAAGAACGCCGTGTTAAGGTTATTCGCTGAGGGAATAACATATCTCCGCTTCCATGGTTTCTACGTAGGTCGTAGCGTTAATTGCTGACAGCACCCCTCATAATAATGAAGTCTGAGACTGAAAACGTCAGCACTGCTGCCGTATGAAGTTAAACATTTCATGTACAGCTTTCTGTGGCAGAGAACCTTCAGCGTAATCAGGGCTATTGTCATTAAAACGTAGCCGCGGCGAAAAAAATTATTCAACCGAATCGAAGTTGATTAATCAACAGGAAACTGGAAAATGAAATGACTGACAGCTCGTGAAGTGAATAGAAATATCAGGCTGGAATTGTACAGGAGATAGAGGGACCGTTGTACAGTATAACATGAGATAGTCAATTTTTATCATTAAGGGGCACATTTATCAATATTCACATAAAGTGAAAAGTAGTTTTCAATCCTTATCGCAATGATAAGGATTGAACTATTTCTCACATTTATGTACAGCCCTGCACAGAAACAGCAGTTCCGAAAAACTGCTGTTTCAGTGAAAAAAATAAATCATACTTACCCCCCTCTTCGGAAGCGCTGTCTCCGGGTCTTCTCTTCACTCTTCAATTGCGCATGTCCAGTTCCAAGAACTGGACATGCGCACACAGTTCCCCTCTCTGTCTCTGCAACGATAGTTGCAGAGAGAGCGCGCTGAGTGACAGGTAGAGATCATGTGATCCCTCCACACATGCGCTGTCCAGCTCTGCTCTTCGGAGCAGAGTTGACAGCATTAGATTTCTTCAATTCCGATGATGTACGCCAGTTTCAGCTTGACATGACAAGTTCCCGAAAAAAATGTTTTTTCGGGACTTGTTAGATTGCGGCCAGGAGCAGTCACCATTCTGTTGTATGGTGACTGCTCGCAAAAACGATCTGAAGTGAAAAGCAGTCATTTTCATCAGTCATCAGTGCGATGGGACTTTAATAAATTTGCGTTGGACACTTTCTGGACCAAATTACACGGTAAGTGCACGATAGTGCAATACCGGTTTTTTAAAATATGCCCCAATGAGTTCCTTCAGGGTGATAAATAAGATTATTTGCTGCAGCAAAAATAAATCCTGTGTGGCCATTTAACAATAAAATCCTCCAGTGCGGCTGAATGATGCTCAGCGACAGAGGTGACGCAGGTTAGGAGCAGTGGCAGATGTGCGCACACGCCTGTCAGCTATGGGCTTTCAGTTCCACTAGTGTTGAAAAAAGTAAAGAACATAAAAAAAGTTTAAAAACAGATAAAACTTATTTAATAAAAAAAATTATAAAAACATCTATAAACCTAGCTAGTGACCGTGGGAGCTGCAGTGACGAGAGAGAGGCTGCTGGAGTCCCATGAGATCCAGGGCTTCGCTATATCCATGAAGAGGAAGATAGGTTGGACAAAAGAGCACTCCGGTCCTATTTGGAAAATGTTATTAAAATTTAATCTTTATTGAAAATACATTTAAAATGCACTCAGAAAGTGTTAATGTAGGCAAATTATGTTAAAAATATAGGTGAAAGAAAAGGAAATTTTTACTCACTTTATTTCCTTTTCTTTCACCTATATTATTTAACATAATTCGCCTACATTAACACTTTCTGAGTGCATTTTAAATGTATTTTCAATAAAGATTAAATTTTAATAACATTTTCCAAATAGGACCGGAGTGCTCATTTGTCCAACCTATCTTCCTCTTCATGTTCTGTATTTGTTGTACGAAGCACCCTTCATTATTGGTGCACATTGCCCTAGACAAAGTGACCAATGAGGATGGTCCCTGACCTAGTGCGGAGCCTGCCCTTCTTTTACTGTTACTTCGCTATATCCAGCAATGTACCAATGTGCCAGTGAGAGAGAGACTGAGAGAGGTTCTGGAACCCTGGATGTGACAGAGAAAGAGAGGAGACCATAAAACTACAGAGAGCAGTGGAGAGAGATCGGGGGTACAGCCGAGACAGGTGCTTAGTGGAACTAGTGAAGTTAGATGAAGACCATTAAAGAGAACCTAAAAATGCTGGAGAGAGAACAGGACAGTTACTATCCTGGTCAAAAAGAGTGTCAGCTCTAGGGACAACTGTAATGTGCTGTTATTGTGATTAAACATCAAAGAACTGTGCAGGGGGGAAATACACCGATCAGCCATAACACTAAAACTACTAACAAGTGTAGGAAATCACATTGATTATCTTGTTTCAATGGCAGCTGTCAAGGGGTGGGATATATTAGGCAGCAAGTGAACAGTTTATTCTTGAAGTTGAAGTGTTGGAAGCAAGAAAAATGGGCAAGTGTAAGGCAGGGCTGCCAAGAGGTATTCAGGGCCCTGGTACAACGACTTCATGGGGCCCCCTTATATTTGAGAATGTAAAAAAATGCAACATTTCAAATGGGTGTGTTCATACAATTGGGGGCGTAGCTATGCATCATTGGGTGTGCCCAGGCCACCCTCCTACAGAAAAAAACCCTGCATTGTTGTGTACATCATTGAACGTCACCAAAAGTTGGGATTGTCCCACTTGAATCACAAAATTTCACACACTTTGCTGCTCTCTCCTACCTGTTATTCTCACTTTCACCACCTGTGGCTGCTGCTTTCTTTAGTTGCGGCTTGTCTGGATCCTGGAATGTTGGGGGCCCTATTTGGGAAATAAATGAGTATATTTAGAAAATTACAGCCAACCCCGGCATTAAATCAATACCACCCACAGTTAATAATTAGGCCTTCCTCCAGCCCCAACATTAAAATAATAGTATTCACATTTAATAAATAAACCTATTTCCCTCCCTACAAACAGCCCCAGCAATAAATTAATAGTATTTATATTTCAGAAATATACCTATTTCCCGCAACCATCACTGATATTAAATAATTCATAGGCACATTTAATAAGGAGACCTCATTCTCCCCAAACTCACACTCGCATTCAATAACCCCCATATCACCTCATCTTAAATGAATAGTCCCCATTATTAAATTGACCCACCATCACCCCACAAACAAAATTGCACCCATTATTTAGCCACCACCTACCTCACACTACATTACCACAAGCCCCCTGTGCCATCACACAAATTACTGTGCCCCTTCATCACCACGTTGTGCCCCCTTGCTCATACTGTGCTTCTCCCCCCCCCCTGTTTTTCCTAACACTGTGCTTTGCTGCTTTCCTCCCTTCTTTTACTTACCTTTGTATTAGCTTCTTTCTTCTCTTCTCTTTTCTATTGTCTTCTGTCTTCTTGCTTCTTTCTTGGTCCTCTGTGTGCTGCTCCTCACTGAATGTCGGGCGTGACTTGATGATGTCACGCCCCACATTTAGTGTAAACAGAGCAGAGAGGAAGGAGGAGGAGGGACGCCGGATGCCACAATCACGTGAGTTTATATATTTTTTTTTCTACTACCCTGCTAACCCCACCAACAAAGGAGCATTTGTGGGATGTGCTGGAAAAACAAGTCCGAGCCATGGAGGCCTCACCTCACAGCTCAAAGGATCTGCTGCTAACGTCTTGGTGCCAGATACCACAGGACACCTTCAGAGGTCTTGTGCAGTCCATGCCTCAATGGGTCAGAGCTGTTTTGGTGACACGAGGGGACCTACACAATACTTTATGTTGTGGCTGATCGATGTACGTAATAAGAGTGATTCTTTCATCAGAGAGATGATCTGGAGCTCATTTCTTAACAAATATATTTGTACTGTACTTCCCTCGCTGTGTCAGATCCACAAATCAAACAACCTCTTGTTACTAAACCTCCCTATGCAGTTCATCTACTCATTATATCCTGGGAGAGGAGGACTGACCTAAGCTAAGCCCCAGGTGTATACGTCAGAGAGTGTGGGGATTGCCTAACCCACACGTTTCCATTGTCAATTAAATTAATTGTGAAAGTGAGGGGACATCAGAATCGTTTTTCTCGCATATGTCAAACAAGTGTAAAATAAGACCTGGGGTAAATGTATCAAGCTGAGAGTTTTCCGTCGGGTTTGAAAAACCAATCATATTCTAGCTATCATTTATTTAGTACGTTCTACCAAATGATAGCTAGAATCTGATTGGTTGCTATAGGCAACATCTACACTTTTCAAACCCGCCGGAAAATTCTCAGCTTGATACATTTACCCCCCCTATATCCACTAATACCCCATTCATACTGCACCAAAAACCCGGGTTTCTGCAGAGGCACGCTGAAAAACCCGGGTCTTGGTGCAGTATGAATAGTCCAACCACAAAATCCCGGGTCTAAAATCCCTTAGACCCGGGATTTTGCAAGGGGTAATTCCCGTGTTGGACCCCACTAGCCTGCAGTATGAATGGTGCAACCCGTGTAATTCCCGGGTCTCACCATTCATATTGAAAAAAAAATAATTGGGAAGTAAAAAAAAGTAAAAAAAAAAGATTTTAATTACTAAAAAATACAAAACAAATGTTTACTTAACTTATTTTCAGCCAGCGGTGTCTCCGGTGCGTTGCCGGCTGTCAGGGGGACCTCTGGGTACTAAAATGACGTCATGTCTAATGGACTAGAAATGACGTCATGACGTCTGACAGCCGGCAACACACCGGAGACACCGCTGGCTGAAAATAAGTTAAGTAAACATTTGTTTTGTATTTTTTAGTCATTAAAATCTTTTTTTTCACTTTTTTTTTTCTAAAACCCGGGTCGGGCAGGTGCAGTATGAACCCGCCCGACCCGGGAATCTTCTGATCTATACTGCCCTGTGCCCCGGCAATATCCCGGGTTAACAACCCCGGATATTGCCGGGGCGGCAGTATGAAAGTGGTATAACTCAGAACAAACTTCCAATCTTTTGTGGTGTGAAAATGGCTTTATGGCTTTTCCAGCAGCAACACCACTAAAATCGAGCCTCTGACCCCTTTATCTAATCTCTCATATTTGCACTGTCCTGCTTGGCGGGGAACGTCCTCACTGACGTGTGCAAACTTTGGGCAGAAATGTCAACGTCACCGAAGAGTATTTTTGGATGCACCTTAACAGCATTCAGCCTCAAATTCCTCCTTTATCTGGCCAGTAATATAAAATTAGGCCGGCTAGGAATTAATTAATTGTAAATAAATGCAATTGAAATAGGTCAGAGAAACACTTAAACAGCAATACCAATTATACAAAGATGTGATCACATAAGCTTGCTTTTCTTCACTAATTAAATTAATTAGCTAAAAAATATATTTTCAGCCTTTTCGTAAAACATATCAGAGTCCCAGCACGTAACGTCAGCCAGAATACCACTACAATCATCTGTGTATTACTGTTATCTAAAGGGAACCTTACATTGAAATACCAATTACAGTTACTAAAGAGAAGTTATATTCAGAAACTGCCATCTGTCTATAGTCTGTAATTGTAACGAGTCTAAAATAGAGAGACCCCTTAAGGAGACATTACCAGTGCTCCTGCCGAAATAACAATCACTTGTCTCACACCTATTCTGTATTTAGAAGGTCTGCCTGATTGAATCTAAGAAATATAAAGTTCTCTGCATGTTACCTGAGTATTCAGTAATTTTTATGTGTATGTATTTGAGAGAGAGATCGGGGTCTCTAATTATCTCCGTTAGAGTTCTGTGACTGACAGGTCATTTGGCTGCATATAGAAGTGAAACATTGTAACAGCACATGAAAAGTCCAATACATTTATAAAGGAGGTCACTTGTTTCTAGTAATTGATGGGAAGAATATCAGTTCAGCAAACAAAGTTGCTGCCACCACTTTCTCTAAACTTTATTCCCAGTATTATGAGCAGACTAAACTCTTCTCCATGTTCTTTGTGTCTGTTATACTCCATCTAAATGTTTAATCAAATGTGAGTGACTCACGCTGGAATGCGAACACAAAAGCCTTATTGATCTGCACTTACTGTGATCAATGTTTTTCTAAGAATCCCGAGCGGCTCTAGGAAAAACCAGCTCTGCCCCTCCACTTTCCCAGAATTACCAACTTTATCACAAACCCCACGCGTTCGTCTCCTTTCCTTCATTCTCATTATCACCCGCTTATCAGCTTTCTTAGCAGGTGTACGAAGCACCAAAGTGCAGAGAATGAATCTGACATCAGAATATGGAACAGCGAACATGTAATAAGTCTGCTCCCAGTTCTGCTATTACCTCCTTCTATAATATGCTCCCTAACCTAACGTTTTTGCCAAAATAACCCCCCTCACCTAACTGTTATACTTTTCAAGTCTGAGGAATCAGCAGGTGTCTGTAACAGACTTGCCTATATATGACCACCTATATAGCTACACAGGGTTATCAGTACAGAGAAATGGGTTCACTGATTATTTTTATATTATTATTTTTATTATCTTCTAGCACTGATGAAAGGTCTTTATAAAGACCAGGGGGTAAATGTATCAAGCTGAGAGTTTTCCGGCGGGTTTGAAAAACCAATCAGATTCTAGTTATCATTCTACAAAATGACAGCTGGAATCTGATTGGTTGCTATAGGCAACACCTCCACTTTTGACCTCCCGCCGACAAACTCTCAGCTTGATACATTTGCCCCCAGATGTAATTATAGCAGCAGCTTTATTAATACAACTGAGCAAAATGTAAAAGTTATAAGGATACCTGCGCTGGAGCACAGCAGTGAAAGTGTTATCTCTTTCTCCCAGTGGAGCGAGCAATGAGACCCCCCTCAAAGTGTAGCCAAATATTAACAGCGCAGAGCGCGCTGGGACCCACCCTCACCATCACCTGGCCCGACCCAGCCTCCACCGCTACTTCAAGTTCAGCCAATTACAGTTGGATGCTTCTCACTGAGATTAGGGAGGCGGAATATTTTCTGCTAATTTTCCAGAAAGAAACGTTGACAATTATGGTTCACTTATCCTTTTCTTATATAAAATAATGATATCAATCACTAATAAACATCATTAAAGAAAAATAAACCCTATTTCATAGTTTCATTTTATTTCTGCATATACTTAATGTTTTTGTATTATTGGAGGGTATGATAATACCTGGGTATTAGAGCCTGAGCTCACTAGATAACTGTGCAGCACAGACTACTGGATACGTCCCATCCTCCTGCCTTACGTCATCTTATTGGGATCACGTGGATGTACTAATGTTCCCTTGAGGATTACAAAATATGTATTATTGTTTGGGGTCGTGAGAATTCAATAACTGTATCCAATTTGACTTTATCTGGACTTGTACCACCTTGGATTTAAAATGGAGCCAGGTGGATTATATCGCAATGCTGTGGAATTACAAAATATTCCATCCCCGTCTCAAATCATACACAGGAAGAGAGCAGCACCTTCAACATCACGAATGCTCGCAAGGGGTTGAGACAAGGAGTTGCTCTTCATCAACAGGGATTAGAAATCTCATTATCCAGTGTTGTCCACCATTGTTCTCCCCTAGACTCTGGTAGATTGGAGGCACCAGCCCACCAGGGGACAGCCCCACGTGGGGAGCGTCCTAATCTCTGCCCACCACCACACCCCCTCCCGCACTTACTCCCCGCCCCTTATGATAAATATGCTGCTTTGTACTTTATTTAATAACACCATGAAATACTTTTTTTAGGCTACCAAAATCCACCAACCTTTGACCACCGTCACAGTGCGACTTATTTAATAAAACTGTTTATGCATAATACAAATTATATAGCCCCTAGCAATCAATCAGATAACAGCTTTCATTATTCTCACGACACTAGTTTACTAGAACATGGAATCTGTTTGCTATGGTTACAGCACCTCAATGGTTTTGTCCGGAGCAGTGTATAGTACCCTGGGGGGGGGCTGAGCTCTCAGCACTATACATGTATTTCTGCCTCACTCTCATTTAGTCATTTTAATTAAACACAACTTCTCTTTATAATAAAGTACTGCAGGAGGACACGCGCCCTTAAATACTCTGAGTGATTAACTTTATTCCTATGTGAACCTCTTACGCTTGTTACTCTGCAATGTATATTCTCACTTCCACATCCTAACTCTACTTCAGATGAATTAAAATATGTGCAGTAAATTGGACCACACACATGGGGGGGTAAAAATTTCCAATACATGAATATCAACACAAACTTTATATGCAATTTGTCCTGAAGTTTTAACACCTTTTCCATATGCTTCTTTATTTGTTCTGCTTCTACCAATGCAATCTGCCGCGCTGGTAGTATATTAACGATGATAAATAGCGCTGTGTATATCATCCACTAATGCCATACTTGCCAACTCTCCCGCATTGTCCGGGAGACTCCCGCATTTTGCGAGAGTCTCCCGGACGAGTGTGGCAATCTCCCTGATAGGAAGGGGGAAAAATTTAGTTCAAACGCCGCGATTCACCCGGAATCGCGGCGTTTAGCCCCGCCCCCACTGTAAAATGACGCGATTTGCGTCATTCCGTCACGGGGGCGGGGCCAAAATGACGCGATTTCGCAGCCCCGCCCCCTGCACGCCCACGTCCCAGCCGGCATCTCCCGGAAGAAAAAAAAAAAATGTTGGCAAGTATGACTAATGCGCTACAAGTACACAGATTGTAGTGTTTAAAGCAGTGTTCTACGATCTTACACATAATGTGAACAACACAAGTCACTATCATGTGTCCTTTTTTTAAGGTCTCTTATGCATCTATTAAGTGCACGAAAAGCACATTAAACTGAATAGTTGTGAAGGAAATCTGAACGCTAAATAGATCCTGGAATGTCACTAATGGAACAAAGCAGTCCAAATGGAGCCGAAAATCTTTTATTCAATGGTTTATAATGCAATAAATTCTTCCATTCCCAGGACTGGTCCTCCCATGAGGCCAGGTAACAGTCTCAGGTAAAGATGCTCAAAATTATTTCAAAGTGACTCATTAAACCAATTCTAAAGTTTGAAAATGACAGTAAATTATTGAACTTTAGATATAAATTGTGAGCTAAATTTGAGCAAGACAAAAAGGTTTGACCATATTCCATCTTACATGGTTATATAGTATATAGACGGTATAGTATTTTTAATGCTTTTCATGCGAGCAGCAATCTTGAACTCGTACACAGTTTTGTCAGTATTTAAAAAAAAAAGTTAAAAATACACTAACCTACTATTGTAATGTCTGTAGGAGAAAGTGCGGGAGTCATACTATGTCAGTGTTTAGTAAAACTCAGTCCTCAGGAAGCCCTAACAGCGCATGTTTTCCATATCACCTTATTGGAGCACAGGTGTATTCATCACTGACTGATACATTGTAACAGATCCACAGGTTGTACTAATTATTTCACTTGTCAGACCTGCACTGCTCACTGCTACAAATGGTATTGTCGGATAGGTGGAGGAGGAATGCCAAAATGTCATCTCTGCATAAATTACAAGAAGAACTATTTCACTATCCCCCACCTAAAATGTTTTCTCATGTCGTATATTGTATATTCAAACAAAAACAATTTACACAGTAACTGTTACAATGTAGACATTTCTGTCACTCACCGGACCGTGAGTGCCTCTTCCCGGACATTTAGGAACCGTGGCCGTCCACCATCCTGAGGGTCTGCGCATGCGCAGCCCTTTTCTATACTTCAGTGTATACCCCTTTAACTTAATTGGCAGATCAGGCAACCTCCCTATATTAAGCACCTGTGGTCACTACCACGTTGCCTGATCTTGGAGTCTCATTCCTCATGAGTCTCTGAAGGTGTTCCTGTATTACTTGTGTATTCAGTGCTGCTGATTCCTGTGGTTTCCAAACCACTTCTACTACTGTGGTTCCATACCACTTCTACCATCAACTGTATCATCATGACTGTTTGCTGATTCCTATCCGCTGCCTCCGTGCACTACAGTCTTCTACACCACTTCAACGTTATTTTATATCAATGTGACTGTTTGCTCATTGCTATCCGCTGCCTCCGTGCACTCCAGCTTTTACCTCACTCACCTGCTTCTCATCAAGTCTGTTTGCTGATTACTATCCGCTGCCTCTGTGCACTACAGTCTCCTGCTTGCACTTGCCTGTGTTCAACATCGTGACTGCCAGCTGACTACTATCCGCTGCCCCTGTGCACTACAGTCTCCTGCTTGCAACTCGCCTGTGTTCAACATCGTGACTGCCAGCTGATTACTATCCGCTGCCTCCGTGCACTACACTCTCATCTCATCTTTGCTGTGACTTCCTCCAGACTGCCGCTTTTCATTACCATCTGCTACACTTCGTGATCTACAGCTCCTGCCCTGCGCTGCACTCCAGTTTCCCATCGCTGTTGGTTCCTGTGGTTGCTACTGGTTACCTCCGTGTGCCGCTGAGTCCTGCCGCTGTGGTCAGCGCTATCGTCCATCTCCTGCTGATCCACTCTCCACGCCTTCACGTGTTCCACTGGCCTCTACCCTCCTGTCAGCATTGGATTTGTATCTCTTCTACTACCCTCTGCTGGATCATCTCCATTCTCCTGGGTTTCCTATGAGTCCAGTTCCACGTGTTGCTGACTCCTGTGGATTCGTGTCCCTGTCGGTCTACTCACCTGTGCGCTGCACCTGCTAGACCGCTGCTTCTCCTATCCAGGGACTTTCTATCCAGTCGGCCTCCAGCCGCTCAGGTACCGCTGCAATCCCATCTGACTGCTACTGCTGAACCACGGTATGCATACTTTTCATTGACTGTGCTGTGTATTGCATATCTTGCTGGACTGTGTTTGGTTCTCTCTGGAGTCTGCTACCCGCTGAGTCTCTTGCCATCATTGACTGTGTTATCATTGTGCTGGACTACTTCAAGAGACTTTCTAGATTGCAGACCTGATCAGTCATTTACATATATATATACCTATATTGTGCATATTACTGTGGATCGTGTATAAGGTGCCTGTGTATATCCTGTGTTGCAGTCTTCCCCCGTGCACCTCCTCACATATATATACAGTGGTACAACTTGCTGATGTCAGACCACTGATCCCTGTTTCCGGTATCACCTGTTCCATTATCCTCTCACATAGCAGTGGTACAACTTGCTACCGCAGACCACTGACTACCTGGATACCTCCACTTGGATTCCATTCCTTCACTCAGACAGCGGTACAACTTGCTACCCGCAGACCGCTGACTCTCATCACCTCCTTGTTCCTGTTGGACATTCCTCCTCACTATAGCAGTGGTACAACTTGCTATCGCAGACCACTGACTACCTTCACGTGTCCTTGTCCATACAGTTCCTTGTGTATCATTACCTCATTATTACCAGTGTTGCTAGTCATAGACTTTCCTGAGCATCTCATCGGCCATCATTTCATGTTCCGTGATCACCCAGCTACCAGAGTACCCTATTACCATCTACATTGCTCTGGTAAGCCTACCATCTGGTGATCCCTGGGTAAAGACTCCTAGTGCCCGTGACAATTTCACTATCGATTTGTGGTTACTTTACAACACTGAGCTTTGCGGTAGAGTAAGAGAGAGAATCAGTAATGATGTCTGGCAGATAAAAAGAATATACACAGCTCTGTGCGCAACAGTATGTGAGTGAGAAGGACACAGCGTATAGACTCACCCTACGAGGGATGGAGTGAGCACTCGATGCGCTGTGCATGAATAACTAGCATGATTACAGCGTCCATTGAGTAACTAGTGCGCATAGCAGAATCATCTGACCAGCATAATACATACTGCTCCTATATATATATATATATATATATATATATATATATATATATATATAAATATATATATCATTATATATAGCTCGGTGTCAGCCAAATGCACACCATATACAGATCGCAACTAATATTTACTACTACAGTTTTTTCAGATATGATCCATGTAGGTAAAATACATTATCTACTGCGATTAGTAATGATTAGGGGGGAAAAAAATTTCCCCCCTGCTAAAATCCAATGGATTGGCATGACTAGGCAAACTAGCAGCTATAAAACTTTGTAATTGATAGAATGAAGTTATTATCTTGAGCCTTTATTCCCTTTAATATCATTCCTGGATTTATCATAGCATCGCAGTCTGCTTATTTACAGACATGCACTATATAGAGTAGTTGATTTTCGCAAAACGGCTTGGCCAGGAATGTCACAACAAGTATAACTGACATGCCATGCTCTGCTATTATAGCTTTTTGACCCACATTACACATCCTTCTAGCCACTGTAAAAATTCTGTAGGATGTGGCTTTTGCTGTTTGTTATCGAAGGGAAGGAAAAACTCAATCACTCTTTACTTTGTCGCTTTGACGAAGTGTTTAAGGTGAAGTTTTTATTTCTTATGACATGTTCACATTTTGGGTTTGGATTGGTTGTGCTTTAAAAATGGATTAAGGTGAACATATAGCCCTCCCAAAACCTGGCAGAGACATGCCTGCTTCCCTCTCTATTGACCTCCATGTCACATAAACAGTAATATTCCATCAGGTGAAGACACTGGATTTGCCTAAGAAGATATGTCAGCGGCAGAAGTATTGTTAATGATTTATAGCAGTAAGTTGAATATCTTTGAACTGAGTTCTTGATTCTGCAGCTCTTTGAAAGTTTCCCCAAAACTCTAGAGGTTCCATGATCTCAGCATTTAGCACAGGGCACTTCAGGGCAATTGCTGAAAACTATACGTCTCTGCTTTTAATGGAGTGTCTTGACGGCCAGCCAGCTGGCACTCACTTTGAATTATAATCAAACATTCCCTGCCCTCTGGACCCTCGGGCCGTATCTGACACCCTCCAAGAACCGGCAGAACCTACAGTCAGCATTACAAGCCATGACGGGCATTAATGAAGAAGTGGTGATGGATAATATGATCATTTATTTATGTGCCAACCATCCTTAAAAGAAGACATTAATATTTAATGCTACATTTATAAAATAATATACAAAGAGAGGCATTCTTATCTTTAATAAACACCTTATCGGGACTGCAACTTTAATTTACAGCGCACAGTGATGGTTTTAAACTAAGTACATCAATGAATTATTTAGAGACCTCTGTATTTTAGGCGAATGTGAGTGAGTATAATATGTGGATCAGCTTCGTCTGGTTTGAACCTTGCACTGACTCCGGGTTACTCCTGCTGTCTGTAACTCCCATTACTCAATGCTGTATAAAGTATAATATTTTAATATTAAATAGAATACAACCCAGGAGGGCAAGGCTCAGTCAAGAATGTAATATCTGGGGAGATCCAGTCATTTTTATTTCAACATTTCTCTGGAAAATCTGAGGAAGGGGAATCCCATTAAAATTTTAGCATTCACTTAATGCAAAAGTGCCAAGGACACTTCAAACAGCGCTCCCTCCATGGCGGTCCTTAGAGTGTATAGCGTAAAGGATGAGACCAGCTTGCTGGAAAATCACTGACTGCACAACTTGTAAAGTAGATGGTAAATCCTTCATCATCATCACCATTTATTTATATAGCGCCACTAATTCCGCAGCGCTGTACAGAGAACTCATTCACATCAGTCCCTGTCCCATTAGAGCTTACAGTCTAAATTCCCTAACACACACAGACACAGACAGACAGACAGAGAGACTAGAGTCAATTTTGATAGCAGCCAATTAACCTACCAGTTTATTATGATGTCATATAGCTACATAACTACTTAATTGGAAATCCCCATGAATATGCCGGTGAAAATGGTGGCATCTGAGGAGGTACAAATGTTTGCACTTGCCCAGCGGAAGAGTTAGAGAGATTGGGGTGTCCCTTGTCAATACCAAATTAGGTGCACGGGTGTGCCTACCTTTTGGACCCAAGGGGAAAAATCCTATTTTGCTTTCTGGGACTGTATTCTTCCAATAAGCTGGCGTGAGTAGAGAAAGCACATTCCCACTTTTACAGCTTTTTTTTATAAAGGTTATGATGTTTCCACCTGCTCAGAAATGTAAACCGGGTCTTGTCCTCTACTGGCACCGTCCAGCTGTACTTCTGTGATAAAGTAGAAGTCTGAGGTTCTGCAGCATTACCAGCGGGCTGATCAAGGAGACTCCATGGGTACATCACCAGGTCCGTAACTAATGCTGTACGAGAGGGGCGACCGTTCAGGGCGCAACTCTGAAAGGGGGGCACAGTTTATTTAGGTTATAGGTTAATTTGGTTAAAATTGAGGTCTAGGGGACAGAAGTTTTGCTTCTCGCCCCAGGCGCTAACATTTTAAGTTATGGCTCTGTACACTCTTTGATTTTTGGCACCTCCTTTACCTTTGTGCCTTGGTCTTATTGCCGAGCAGGAAAAATTGTACAGAACCGTCCGTAAGATTTATGTGTGCTGTGTGTAGTTGTTTTCACATTTGGGGGCGGAAGGAAGAATCCTTATAAGTCACCGTTCTCCCCATGTACATTCCTCTCTTCAGGGAAAGGGGCCCAGCCTTGCCCCTTATGGGGCAGTAAAGCTTCAGGAGCTGAGCATCAAAGGCCCCTTTAGCTTCAGTTTGTCCTCCTAAGAGTCCTTATGTCGTCTCACATCCAATCATATGACAGCTGTTTCAGCTGATCGCTGCCTCAGTCTCTCCTGGCTAATAAAATAACCTAATGCAATTGTCCAGGGGTAAATGTAGCCCTTTAAGAACCAGCACACATTAGGAGGTATATTTCTGAAGTGTATTTTCATGGAACAAGTCATAAAAAAAAATATTTATTTTGATTTTTCGCCTGTTTTTTTTCTCTCCATTATATTTGCTACACAAAAAAAGATTATGGGCCTGATTCATTAAGGTGTGCAAAGCGAAGGTAAATTGCCCTCTTTTTTTAAAATTCAGGAGCGGATGTGAAGAAACATCTGGGGCCTGATTCATTAAGGATCTTAACTTGAGAAGCTTCTTATTTCAGTCTCCTGGACAAAACCATGTTACAATGCAAGGGGTGCAAATTAGTGTTCTGTTTTGCACATAAGTTAAATAATGACTGTTTTTTCATGCAGCACAAGGTACAGGCAAAGGGTAATGCCCTGTAATTACCCCCAGGCACTGCCTGATTACTGAAAGCCATAAAATTAATTAGTCCACAGGCTGTATAACTATGGCGTACGCGCCCGGCTGCCCTGTATTGCCAGGACGCGGCACTGAGAGGTATTGGCGTCCGACTGTTGCCCTAGCAACAGTCAGGCCAGAACCGGAAGTGACGTCCCAGTCATCAAGGAGACGGCAGGGACGCCAGGCAGTACAAAGAGCGAGCCATTGCGGCTATAGACACCGCAGCGGCTCGTAACATAATCAGGATGATATTAAGACTTACTGTATATAAAATTATTTAATTATTTATTTTACAGTTGATGCTGATAACAAACACATGTTCTAGCTGTATACACAGCCGTCATCTCTAGTAATCAGCACTTACACCTGACCTGTAGCTGGAGCAAGAGATACAACAGAAAATCCCGTACCTGAGAGATGCCCATAGCTTGAATCGGACGCTGCTGTGTGCGCTGGAGCTTGGCACGTCCTTACTGCTTACTGTATACTGACTACTTACATACGCCCAGTCACCTCCCTGTTCCGCCTATGAAATCATAGGCTGTAGTAAAGGTCTTTTGCGCATTCACTGGCAAATAGTCCAGTTCTAGGCATGTGCAGAGCAATTTTACGCGAAATACGGCAGGTATCATCCATTACATTCCTGGTCCAATATCTTTCTATACGAATATTTCTTAAGTTTATTAAGACCTAAATTATTCCAACCTCATGTAAGACCACTATACAGGCGCGGGCTGGCAGGTTTCGGCCCGGGGGGTGCACAGGCGGCCGCATCACATGACACGCGATGCAGCTGCGTCATAATGACGCGACCGCATCGGTGGCCGTCTGTGCGCTGGCGCGGCCGCATCGGATGCACCGTCGGTGATATTGATAAATTATTTCATCCACGGGGGGGATGGGGGAAGGCGGCCGGCCCGAACAGCCGTTAGACTGAGCGGCCCGCGTGCCCGCTGCCCCCCTGCCTGCCGGTCCAGCCCGCCTCTGCCACTATATATTATCATTAAAGCCCATGTTGTATAAAACATCAGGCAATTTGGTGTTTAAGATCATTCTCTTTATGTTTATTTTAATATCTCGGCAGTAATAGAAAGTTATTTCACACTGTGAGGTCACACAAAACTTTCTAGGGTGTCGGAACATATATTCCAGAAGACACCGGACACCCCCATTAAGATGTTTCTGTACGACAGATCCTCCAATCAGATTATCAAACTGGAAGGAGATGCTCATTCAGGGAGAAAGCGGACAGCAGAGGCCAGACAGAGATTAATCTGGTGCTTGTGTCCTCCTGGAGGAGATTCCCATTAGAACAAGGAATGAAATGACCCGTGCGATGACCTTTAATTATCTGATGAGCCAAATGCCTTTTATCATGCTGTAAATTTGATTAAGACACAGTCTTTCTAAGGAAACAAACTGTTTAGCTGCTGGCTTGTGGCACTAATATCGTGGCCTTTCTCTCTACATTGGGTGGGGAGGGGGGAGGGGGGCACGCACGTAAAAAACAGAAAAGTAATGAATGAATTATCTAATCAATTAACTCTGTCAAGTTCCATCAAGATGTAAACATCCCAATTTGCATCAATATTTTAAAGTCCATCCCCTATAAAAATAAATAATTGTAGATCTGATATTCTAATAAAATTACTGGATATTGCAATTTGCCAAATGTTATTTAAAATACACTTGAAATATAAATATAATTGTGCAATATGTTATTACTGGCAAACATGGATGGATAAGAGTAAACGAGATGAATAAACTTCTAAGAGGACAATGAGCTAGAGTCATATATATGTATATATATATATATATATATATATATATATATATACACACACACATATATTCCCTCTCGGTTCTCTTCCTAGGACTATACTTATACCTGACACCTTCCTAAGCGTTTGGGGTAAATGCGTATAATTAATATCCGCTCATTTTCCCCCCTACAATTAAATTCCTCTCTCTACGCCAACAACAACCCCACCTTTATTACAGAAAAAAATTATTTATAAGCCTTAAGTAGGAAAAAAATTAAACGCAAAAATACACATATTTTGTTTGCTTATATGGCAATCCCACCCCTGTCTCTTACTAACATCTCTCAGAGCGAGCACAGTCCATTCATACAGTCTATGTAGGTAAGTGGGGTCCATTCATACAGTCTATGTAGGTAAGTGGGGTCCATTCATACAGTCTATGTAGGTAAGTGGGGTCAATTCATACAGTCTATGTAGGTAAGTGGGGTCCATTCATACAGTCCATGTAAGTAAGTGCGGTCCATTCATACAGTCTATGTAGGTAAGTGGGGTCAATTCATACAGTCTATGTAGGTAAGTAGGGTCCATTCATACAGTCCATGTAGGTATGTGCGGTCCATTCATACAGTCTATGTAGGTAAGTTGGGTCAATTCATACAGTCTATGTAGGTAAGTGGGGTCAATTCATACAGTCTATGTAGGTAAGTGCGGTCCATTCATACAGTCTATGTAGGTAAGTGAGGTCCATTCATACAGTCTATGTAGGTAAGTGGGGTCAATTCATACAGTCCATGTAGGTAAGTGCGGTCCTTTCATACAGTCTATGTAGGTAAGTGGGGTCAATTCATACAGTCTATGTAGGTAAGTGGGGTCAATTCATACAGTCCATGTAGGTAAGTGCGGTCCATTCATACAGTCTATGTAGGTAAGTGGGGTCAATTCATACAATCTATGTAGGTAAGTGGGGTCAATTCATACAGTCTATGTAGATAAGTGCGGTCCATTCATACAGTCTATGTAGGTAAGTGCAGTCCATTCATACAGTCTATGTAGGTAAGTGGGGTCAATTCATACAGTCTATGTAGGTAAGTGGGGTCCATTCATACAGTCCATGTAGGTAAGTGCGGTCCATTCATACAGTCTATGTAGGTAAGTGGGGTCAATTCATACAGTCTATGTAGGTAAGTGCGGTCCATTCATACAGTCTATGTAGGTAAGTGCGGTCCATTCATACAGTCTATGTAGGTAAGTGCGGTCCATTCATACAGTCTATGTAGGTAAGTGGGGTCCATTCATACAGTCTATGTAGGTTAGTGGGGTCCATTCATACAGTCCATGTAGGTAAGTGCGGTCCATTCATACAGTCTATGTAGGTAAGTGGGGTCAATTCATACAGTCTATGTAGGTAAGTGGGGTCCATTCATACAGTCTATGTAGGTAAGTGCGGTCCATTCATACAGTCTATGTAGGTAAGTGGGGTCCATTCATACAGTCTATGTAGGTAAGTGGTGTCCATTCATACAGTCTATGTAGGTAAGTGGGGTCCATTCATACAGTCTATGTAGGTAAGTGCAGTCCATTCATACAGTCTATGTAGGTAAGTGGGGTCCATTCATACAGTCTATGTAGGTAAGTGCGGTCCATTCATACAGTCTATGTAGGTAAGTGCGGTCCATTCATACAGTCTATGTAGGTAAGTGGGGTCCATTCATACAGTCTATGTAGGTAAGTGGGGTCCATTCATACAGTCTATGTAGGTAAGTGGGGTCACTTATTAACCTTCTAAAAATGTCATGTTCACCCCCAACAAATTAGGTCAGAGGTGCCTGGACTCAGTCCTCAAAAGCCACCAACATGTCATGTTTTCAGGATTTCTTTGACCATGCACGAGTTATCGATTTTCCTGAGTCAGTAATTTTCCCACCTTTTTCTACAGACAGAAATCCTGAAAACATGACCTGTTGGTAGCGCTTGAGGACTGCAGTAATGGACACATGTCACATGAGTAAATAAATATGACTCTATTATTAAGAATATTCATATTTTTACATGTGTTAACAATTCATATTGTATACACTTACATACAAGGACACACAGATGACATGGAGAAAGTAAAGAAGGTTTATTATTGATTTGCCATTAAGAGATCACTATTTCCATGTGCTCCACATTTAGACAAAGCAGCACGTGAGAGACATAAGAGACAACATCATAAGTTTAATATACACTGTTATGGCAACAGCTACGCTCATGACCCTGTATAACAAGATGTAGAGACCTTCACCTATAGCAGCCGCCTTTCTCGTAGAGCTCATTGCGCACAAAGGTACTCAGATGCCCACAGGTCTTACACTCAGCGTTGTACAAGCTTATGAATGTAGCGCAGCGCTGGATAGCGTAAGATGACAAGCAAGGCGTGATCAGGAACAGGTTGTGGTCTTGGGTCTGAAACAGGTAATGTGGTGAGGTACCGGCTAACAGTCAGGGCTGGCAGCAATCAAATGGAGTCCAGATAACTAAGCAGAGGTCATGGCAATAAGCTAACAATCAAAAATCCAGGAAACAGGCAGAGGGTCATACACAGAGAATCAGTCCAAAGTGTTCAGCAAACTAACAGGAACTGAACACTATAACCGGCAGGAAGGCTAAGCCCTCCCTGCCTTAAATACATAGGTGACCCAATCAGAAGGGAGAGGCACAGGCACACCTCATCAGCCACAGAAGGCTGATAATGAATAATACCTCCTGCGTATGCGCCCGGCTGTCAAACATGCCGGGACGGAGTGCTGTCAAAGAGAGCGCCCCGACCATTGCCCTGGTAGTTGCCGGGACAGAGGGGAAGTGACGTTCCGGTCATCAAAGTGACGGCTGGCACGTAGCTGGAGAGTACCCAGAGAGTCGCGGCGGCTTGAGGCACCGCCGCGGCTCGTGACATACACGCCCAGTAAGGCGTTGTTGTTGGATGAACTATCGGCAGAATGTCTGTCAGATGGTCGTGAGTACATACACACTATAGAGTTGGCGCGACATTGTTTCATGGTTTATAGAGAGTTTTAGTTCAGTTATAAAACAATACGATAAGCTTTGGTGCGATAAAGAATGAACGTTGAAGTGTGCACACTAGTGAGATATCGGACCTTACAGTCATTTATCATGTGATTGGCCCAATAATCAGGTGGAAAATCTGCAGTGTGTGTGTACCCAGCCTGAGTAACAGTCCTCTGTGATTGAGAATGTAGATTAGTGTCCATGGAAATGATCCGGATTCAGCACCACGGACAGGGAAAGAATTTACAATGAACTTTTTTGCACAACTGGTTGTCAGTACAGCTTGTTAAACACACTCACTTTATGCTGCAGATGACTTGATATTACTACATCTCTTCTTATTATTATTATAGCGCTACTAATTCCGCAGCACTGTACAGAGAACTCACTCACATCAGTCCCTGCCCCATTGGAGCTTACAGTCTGAATTCCTTAACACAAGCACACACACACACACACACACAGACTATGGTCAATTTGTTAGCAGCCAATTAACCTACTAATATGTTTTTGGAGTGTGGGAGGAAACCGGAGCACCCGGAGGAAACCCACGCAAACACGGGGAGAACATACAAACTCCTCACAGATAAGATCATGGTCAGGAATTGAACTCATGACCCCACTGCTGTGAGGCAGAAGTGCTAACCACTGAGCCACCGTGCTATAAAGCTTATCTTACAGCGGTTTCTTTGCTCTTAGTATACACAGAGTACAGTATTACCTTCTCTGAGAGAGATCAACATGGCAGCTTCCAGTTGACAAGGTGTGTTTGTGTTTAAGTTGTGTGGCTAGGGACTTGGCGAACATCTGTTATTTAAATCTTGACCTCTAGCAACCCCCCCCCAATTCTCACACTTTACCTACTATTGCTATTTCCTGCTCTTTGTTTTCCCTTGAACTGTAATTTGGAAAAACAAATGTAGAGTTTAATACATTTCTGTTTGTTAGCATCCATTGGACAAGGGTGCGCTAAGCAGCAGATTCTTAATGTAACCATTTCAAAGCTTAGAGGAATGAATGTAGAGCTGTAACTATAACTAACAGGGCTGTATATTAAATCTTTGTGGGTTCCCCTTAGGAATCTACGACATGGGAGGTAAACATAATGGGACTGATTCATTAAGGAAGGTTAAGCAAAAAACTAGTAAGTTTTCTTACTCAAGTTTTCTGGACAAAACCATGTTACAATGCGAGGGGTGCAAATTAGTTTATTAGTTTGCACAAAAGGAAAATACTGGCTGTTTTGTCATGTATCACACAAATACTTAATAGCTTATTTGTATACTGAAATTTATTGATCTATTTATTTAGTGAAATTTAAGTTGATCTAGAACAAGCCCTACCCCAAATATAAATCTACCATTACATTTTTAATTTACCTCGCTCACCAATGCAACATGGTTTTGCCTTACTTACTTTCTTTAGCTTAACTTTCCTTACTGAATAAAGCCCAATATCTCCAAATGCTTGTCCTCTGTTGACGTGATTTACAAAACGTGCCTTAAATAATCCCTAAACACAGTTATCAATACAACAAGTATTCTTATATTGCTGATCCAAGTTTTCAATAATGGAATTTATCATAGGAACGTAATACGAGGTAATAAAGCCTCTATTGCTACTAGACAGAGTTAAATCTTCAGGATTTTCTTAATATTGTTTTGAATAATAACCAAGTTGTGCATTTCTATTAAGTCATTAGCGTCGCCCCCCTGCTGTGTGGGGATATGTAATTGGCTGTGCATATAAACTCCACCAGCCGAATCATATTGAGGATATAAATTGCCATTGTGTACGCGCTGAACACGGCAATGTCATTTCATTTTCAAAAATAATCATTTAATGGTCTATTAAACAATAAAACAATGGGGGACATACCTGCAGTTTATTCCTTGCTGTATTGTGTTGTAGATTCCTCTCATGCATTTATCAAGGTCTGCCGTGTCTATCTGCAGATATAAAGTCTCTTATTCAGCTTTTAGTTTCATCTTCAATGTTACAATTTGTTTCCTTATAGGAAGGATTTAATTTCACATATTGGCCAACAGTCCACAAGACAGATATTTTCTGAGCAGAGAACCAAGGTTACTTACTAAGATCAATCCATACAAGAGACGTTTTGTGCAACAATATCAGTGCCGGCATCAACTTGGGGATAATTGTGAGTCCTCCTATCTGTTAGGCTGCCGGATTGATAACTAACTTGCAGAACAGATGACAGAGGTCTTCACCTATAGCAGCCGTCTTTCCCGTAGAACTTTATGTGCTAACAGGTACTCGGATGCCCCCAGGACTTAACTCTTAGCGTAGTACAAGTTCGTTATACAATACCGCAGCGGCAGGCCAGAGGAGGCTGAGTAAATGGTAGCGGATGGTCAGATGTAAGCCGAGGTCAGGGGTCACAAGCAAGGTAGAATGGTCAGATAACACGCCAAGGGTCAGGGTCACAGGCAAACAGGCAGGGTCCAAGGTACAGGCAGAAGTTCAAAACAATAGGTCCAATAGGAAAACGGGCAGAATATCCACAGTTACTGGGACAAGCAGGAACAGGAAAGGAGCAGGGCAGCAACTGGGTGGTTCACGCTATAACCGGCAGGGAAGCTAAGCCCTCTCTGACTTAAATACTAGTACTGGCCAATCAGGGCTTCGCCCTGTAACAATTCTCAGGGGCAGATTAATTAATGTGCTGGTTCATTAATCAGCCCGCAGGCTGTATACTCCTTAGCGCACGCGCCCGGCTGCCCTGTGTTGCCGGGGCGTGCTAACAGACCGCTCAGCATCTGACCGTTGCCCTGGCAACGGTCGGGCCGAGAATCAGGAAGTGACGTCCCAGGTCCCGGTCGTCATGGAGAAGGACGGGACGCCAGAACCAGCAGGAAGAGAGTCGCAGCGGTGCCCGCTTTCACCGCGGCTACTGACACTATCATGCACATTAATGAGTCAACGGCTACTGTCCCTGATTTCTAGGCATCATCATCATCATCATTTATTTATATAGCGCCAACATATTCCGTAGCGCTTTACAATTGGGGACAAACATAATAAACGAATAAACAAACTGGGTGAAACAGACAATGAGGTGAGAGGGCCCTGCTCACAAGCTTACAATCTATGGGATGTACACTAATGGTGTCTGGTGTGCTTTGTAATGCAGGCCAGCTCCTTAGTCCCAGTCTGGCCCTGATATGAAAGGCTAGGACTAAAGGTAGGCAGAAGAGGATGTGCAATGTCTAGGCGGCCAAGACATTTAAGGCCTCATTAAGAGTTTATAGGTGGTCCATGTCCTAACTCAACTCTAAACTGCACTGTAAAAATAAAACTACCCAGTATTTGTGTGCTACATGCAAAGAGGGCAGTATTTTTCCTGCATGCAAAAAAGATAGCATTTTACCTGCTTGCAGCGCCAAATGATTTTTCCAGATGCAGATATTCCTAACTCTAAATGAAGCCCTTAATTTCCAACCTGCTGCAAATTATCTGATTTTATTTTATGCATTTTTTGCTCATACAATACAAATATGCTGGCCATGTTAATGTGCTAGGTAGTCATGGCTATTCCTACCATGAGACAAGGTGAGGTAGCAAAATTTTACCCTGCTCCTTGGTGCCTGTCCTCCCGCTGCTAGTCTCTGTGCTCCTTATACGTTCCCTATAGGACGTTCCTGGTGATAGGTCAAGATGCACTTTCTCATGATGTTAGTATATGAGGAGTGACTAGATTGGTTATGGGGGCATTTGGGAGAGATGGAAAGTGAGGGGCACCATTTTCAATGCAGGTCCCCACTGCAATTGTGGCTTCAAGACGTGTAAGTAGCCATTGTCTGATGATATCAGGTAGAGAATTCTTTGCCGCTGTTGTCTTGGGCATCAAAAATAGCTTTATGTGAATGATTCGTTTTGCCACAAGAGGCCAAGCCAAGGATCCCCATTATTTTAAGATGGAAAATCAGGACACACATGTGACCTAAAGCTTGCTGGGGTCCTAGTATTCGCCACATTATTTCTTTTAAGACCCAATGAAGGAAAACAGTTATAAGTGTAACTATACTGTTAATTTTTGTGTGAATTGTGTAAAAATAAACATTATGAATGAAGGATTTTGGTGGGAAAATGTCATCTGTCATGGGAATACATAAGACACATAAGAATCTTGTGTCAAACACAGTGGCCCTAGTCATTGATCAAATGAATAATATGATAATAATGATATGTATCATTCTATTTGGAATGTGTACTGCTAGTCACACACTGTATTACTGGAATTTTTGGACAATTGGCTGATGCCTGTTAATAATCAAAACCGATCGGCTCTTTATCGGGTACGTAGATACGTTGGAGGATGCTGCTATCAGTCATGTCGACAGCTTCTAGGACGGTGGTAGTCAGCATATCGATGCTGACTACCCCGACAAGACCTACCCTGACGTCTTCACACCGAAGGGCTCCCTCCCAACAAGGCAGCAGGACAACCCATGTGCCCACCGACCGCAAGCAATCGCGATGAATGAAGAAGCCGGCGCGTCTTGATTGTCCATGGCCGCATACTTGCATTACCCCTTAACAGCACCGATAACAGCGTCACAGTTCACAGTGACGTCATCAATTCGCGCTGATTTATCCCTAAGCTGTGTCCCTTACATGGTTTCTAATTTTCCAGAAATGCATGAAATGCACAGTGCCACTTCCTCTGTTCTGTATGTTAAATGTCGTTCTCAGCATCTGCTCTTACTGTTTATTTATCTCTTGATACATTTTGCTGTGAAATCACTGATGGATAGGGCCTTGTGTTATATTATTATTAACTTTCCTGTTTGTGATTGATAGAGAATTAATAATGTTGGTATTATTAAGGTTTGAAATAGTCTCAGGTCTCTGGAGAACCAGTAACACTAACGAGTAAACCCAACATCAAGATCCTTTAGTAACACAAGAGGATACTTTAATTGTTACTCTACCAACAAACCATTAGGGCACAACCCTCTGTGTCACCAACCCCTCTACTCAGCCCCCTGCACTAATCCTGCTTTAAAGTTAATTCGTTTGAATTGAATTAATGTGACCAGGCTTGTCTAACTGTACATTGACTCTTTTGAACATGTTATCCTGTACAGTGGTGTTGAGTACGGCATATTTTTAAACCGTAATAGTTGGGCAGGAAATTTATATTCTTTTGAATCGCCCACCCATCAGTGGAAAATCTGCCCTCACTTGCCCCTAGACATCAAAAGAAGAAAAGTCACAGTGAAATATGTAGCACTGAGAGTCTGTTCCTGCATGTAGTGACCTTCATCAGGCACCAGAGTGACAGCGGCCATTAGACGTTATAAGAGACTCATTTGTCATGCTCAGCAACTTCTGTCTCCACTCCACACCGGTGTCAGCTCAACATAACACTATGGGCCCGAGTCATTAAGGAAAGTAAGGCAAAAAAAAGGAGTAATTGTTCTACAGGACAAACCATGTTACAATGCAAGAGGTGGATATTAGTTTATTATTTTGCACATAAGTTAAATACTGGCTGCTTTTTCATCTAGCACACAAATACTTGATAGCTTTATTTTTACAATGAAATTTTGAGTTGATCTAGGACATGTCCTACCCCAACTATAAATCTGTCCCCACATTTTACATTTACCTCCCCCTCCAATGCAACATGGTTTTGCCCAGGTGCTAAGTTACTCCTTTTTTCTGCTTTGCTCTCCTTAATGACTCAGGCTCTATATGTGTGTGTGTATATATATATATTATATACAAATTGACCTTGGTGCCAGATATGACTTGGTACATTTAGAACATTAGTCTTCACAAGATTTGGCTCTACATATTAAACTTGGCATCAGATATGGTTCTATATATTAAACTTGGCACCAGATATGGCTCTATATATTAAACTAGGCATCCGATATGGTTCTACATATTAAACTTGGCATCAAATATGGCTCTATATATTAAACTAGGCACCAGATATGGCTCTACATATTAAACTTGGCACCAGATATTGCTCTGCATATTAAACTTGACAGCAGATATGGCTCTACATATTAAACTTGGCACCAGATATGGCTCTACATATTAAACTTGGCACAGGATATGGCTCTGCATATCAAACTTGGCACAGGATATGGCTCTGCATATTAAACTTTGCATAAGATATGGCTCTGCATATTAAACTTGGCACCAGATATGGCTCTTTATATTAAACTTGGCACCAGATATGGCTCTACATATTAAACTTGAGACCAGATATGGCTCTACATATTAAACTTGGCACAGGATATGGCTCTGCATATTAAACTTTGCATAAGATATGGCTCTGTATATTAAACTTGGCACCAGATATGGCTCTTTATATTAAACTTGGCACCAGATATGGCTCTACATATTAAACTTGGCACCAGATATGGCTCTACATATTAAACTTGGCATAAGATATGGCTCTGCATATTAAACTTGGGACCAGATATGGCTCTATATATTAAACTAGGCATCAGATATGGTTCTACATATTAAATTTGGCACCAGATATGGCTCTATATATTAAACTTGGCATCAAATATGGTTCTATATGTTAAACTAGGCATCAGATATGGTTCTACATATTAAACTTGACACCAGATATGGCTCTATATATTAAGCTTGGCACCAGATATGGCTCTATATATTAAACTAGGCATCAGATATGGTTCTACATATTAAATTTGGCACCAGATATGGCTCTATATATTAAACTTGGCATCAAATATGGTTCTATATGTTAAACTAGGCATCAGATATGGCTCTATATATTAAACTAGGCACCAGATATGGCTCTACATATTAAACTTGGCACCAGATATGGCTCTATATATTAAACTAGGCATCAGATATGGCTCTACATATTAAACAAGGCATCAGATATGGCTCTATATATTAAACTAGGCATCAGATATGGTTCTACATATTAAACTTGGCACCAGATATGGCTCTATATATTAAACTTGGCACCAGATATGGCTCTACATATTAAACTTGGCACCAGATATGGCTCTACATATTAAACAAGGCATCAGATATGGCTCTGCATATTAAACTTGGCACCAGATTTGGCTCTACATATTAAACAAGGCATCAGATATGGTTCTACATATAAAACTTGGAACCAGATATGGCTCTACATATTAAACTTGGCATCAAATTTGGCTCTACATATTAAACTTGACACCAGATATGGCTCTGCATATTAAACTTGGCATCAAATATGGCTCTATATATTAAACTTGGCATCAGATATGGTTCTATATATTAAACTTGGCACCAGATATGGCTCTGCATATTAAATTTGGCATCAAATATGGCTCTACATATTAAACAAGGCATCAGATATGGCCCTATATATTAAACTAGGCATCAGATATGGCCCTATATATTAAACTTTGCATCAAATATGGCTCTACATATTAAACTTGGCACCAGATATAGTTCTACATATTAAACTTGGCACAGAATATGGCTCTACATATTAACCTTGGCATCAAATATGGCTCTACATATTAAACTTGGCATCAAATATGGCGCTACATGTTAAACAAGGCATCAGATATGGCTCTATATATTAAACTAGGCATCAAATATGGCTCTACATATTAAACTTGGCACCAGATATAGTTCCACATATTAAACTTGGCACAGAATATGGCTCTACATATTAACCTTGGCATCAAATATGGCTCTACATATTAAACTCGGCATCAAATATGGCTCTACATATTAAACTTGGCATCAAATATGGCTCTACATATTAAACAAGGCATCAGATATGGCTCTATATATTAAACTAGGCATCAAATATGGCTCTATATATTAAACTTGGCACCAGATATAGTTCTACATATTAAACTTGGCACAGAATATGGCTCTACATATTAACCTTGGCATCAAATATGGCTCTACATGGTAAACTTGGCATCAAATATGGCTCTACATATTAAACAAGGCATCAGATATGGCTCTATATATTAAACTAGGCATCAAATATGGCTCTACATATTAAACTAGGCATCAGATATAGTTCTACATATTAAACTTGGCACAGAATATGGCTCTACATATTAAACTTGGCATCAAATATGGCTCTACATATTAAACTTGGCACAGAATATGGCTCTACATATTAAAATAGGCATCAGATATGGCTCTATATATTAAACTAGGCATCAGATATGGTTCTACATATTAAACTTGGCACAGGATATGGCTCTATATATTAGTCTTGCACAAGTATATGTGCGCGCCCACTTCATGGTCTTGTAAGACACTCATTAGTCTCCTCCAAGTACTTTTGGTTGGCGAACGCTCCAGAAAATGAGGAAACATTTGGTTAAGTAATGTTAAAATGTCACATTAAAGTCCATTCTCCTAAAACACCGCGGTGGAGTTGCCTCATCTATGGATTACATTAATCCTCAGAGTGCGAGGACACTGGGACAGGCGCTATTACATCTGTCGCATTTATATATATATATATATATATATATATATATATATATATATATACTAGCAGAATACCCGGCGTTGCCCGGGATTTAAAGAATTTTAAGACACAACTGTGTTACAAAGTGTTTCTCTGAGTTTGAAGAGACCAGTTACTGGATGAAGCGGCATTAAACCATTCTCAATATTTAAGAAATGATCAGCAAACTGACCGTCCATTGTGTTGCCATGCAGAGAAACTCTCATATTTGTGGTTAGTCGCAAAGTGCGAACATGCCTGCAAAGATGTGATGATTTAAGGCATGCATTAATTTCATCCGCCATTGTTGCTTTTGGAATGACCAGCAATGTTTGTCGAAAATCTCTAGCCAATACAACAGTGACTCCACCCATTAGTAAATCATTGCCTCTTAAAAATTGAAGTGTTTGATTGAGGGCCTGTAAAGCATTTTTGTGTGACATGGTGCATTCATCTCATACAATGACCTGACATTGCTGTAGAATCTGAGTTTTTTCTGTTCGTTTAGTGATATTGCAGACGGGAGTTTCACTTTGGGCCAGATTAAGCGGTAACTTGAAAGCTGAATGTGCTGTTCTTCCACCAGGGAGCAAAGTTGCAGCAATTCCAGAAGAGGCCACAGCAATAGCTATCTTGGAATGTACTCGAATTTTAGCAAGTAACAACTTGATGAGAAACATCTTACCTGTTCCTCCGGGTGCATCCAGAAAAAATATATTTCCCCTTTTTTTTGGAACTTCTTCCAAGACATTGTTCCAGACATTCCAGAGTTATGGTCGTTTTGGATGATTTTTAGGTGTTACCCCCCTCGCCACCCCCACCCTTAGGAGTGCTAGGGGTGTCTTGCCCCTACAATATTTGTTGTCAGACTGTAAGTCATATGTGTACCAGGTTTGGTGTAAATTGTATTAGACATTCCAGAGTTATGGTCGTTTTGGATGATTTTTAGGCGTTACCCCCCTCGCCACCCCCACCCCGTAATGAATTTCAATTTTACATTTTTTTAGTTGCCTCCGTCATGTTTTAATACACTCGTATGCAAAATTTCATGATCTTCGCTTGAAAAATGTGGATTTGTATAGAAAGACAGACAGAAGGACAGAAGGACAAATTTTCTCTTTTATATATTAGATATATATATATAAAGGTTTTTATTCAATATCAATATTGGTTAAAGCATCTCTAGAAATACCCTTTCCTGCAGCAATGTGACTGGAAGTGCATTTCTAGGCATCCCATTCTCAGAATAGGGACAAGATCTGAAAATTGGGACTCAATCAGGATTTCAAATCCTTTTAAATGGAGGAAAAGGCTGTGCTCCCTCCCCCAAATCACAGAACACCCCTGTAAGTACTTCTTCTCTATCTGCTCATTTCATTTAGATAATCCTGTTATACAAAATTAAACTTCGACTTTGTTGCAAAACTAAGTACGTTTGTGCTCCCAAACTGCAAAAAATGCCCTCTCCCCCGAACCGTCAAATATTTGCACTCCCCCCAGATGCCAACTTTTTGCATAAAAAAGAATCGTCAAACTGTGGTTTGTAAGTGACACTTGATGATTTGCAAATCTTACACTTAATTGGGGTGTATGAATTTAGAAAAGAAGGAGCATGTACTCATTATTGTAATTAGGTGACTGGACATCATGTTAATTTGGTGGACTTTATATTAATATCAGGGGATTCATTTTAATGTGTAATATTTTACATGAATTTAGAGTGATTCATGTGAAATTTTCAGGCTGTAAGGAAATAATCAAATCAGCTGGAGATGGGTGCGGTTTCATTATATCGCCCAAAATGTCACTAATAAAACCTAAATGATTTAAGCCACCGAACTATACTAGAACTTCTATGTTGGTGACAGCGCCTACACAAGTCTCTGTATGTTAGTAGCACTATGTAAAGATAAATACTTTGGAAATATACGAGAGAGACAAACTCTAACCTAATAAAGAATCAAGGCAGGAAACTGAGTATGACAAAGGGCTAGATTTACTAAACTGCGGGTTTCGAAAAGTAGAGATGTTACCTATAGCAACCAATCAAATTCTAGCTGTCATTTTGTAGAATGCACTAAATAAATGACAGCTAGAATCTGATTGGTTGCTATAGGCAACATCTCCACTTTTCCATACCCGCAGTTTAGTAAATATACCCCAAAGAGTGAAAGGAAAGTTACTATGAAAGGTCATCACCTAATCATACAATATACAAACTGATATGAAAATACAAATAAAACAACATAAAAGCATAAACATAACATAAATTCAAAAACACCTGAAGAACAGCAGGTTGGTCAAACCTGATATATGGTAATGGACAATCTCCACCGCCTTTGTGCTAATTAATAACAGTATAAGATATCATGTTGATTTCTATGTCAGAGGTAAAAGGAAAAGCACAATGCCTATGTCAGCAAAACTAACTGGACTCACGGAGCCTGAAAGGGGTGGGCACATCCTGGTATTGTGGGGCGTGGTTTAGACAAGGCAGATCAGACGGTTTTCTTGTGTCCCAATTTTGCTTATAAAATGTCTTGAGTTATGCAATGCCCATTATTGCAAATTTTAATATCATGCAAAAATGTCAGCAACTCTGCTTGTCTCTGCTGTTTTATATATGCTAGGACGAGTCATGGAATCATGTAGAATAGAGTTCCGTTTAAAGATGGCTGACTGTTCTGTTCTTAATTGTGCCCAGACATGTCTAAAGCAGCACAGGTTCTAAGTAATCTGTCTATCCTTGTTCTGCTAACGCCATGCTCTTGGGACCACGTCTTGCTCTAGGGACCACGCCTTGCTTTAGGGACCACACCTTGTTCTAGGAACCACGCCCACGCCATGCTCTAGGGACTACGCCTTGCTCTAGGGACCCCACCTGGCTCTAGGGACCATGCCCACGCCATGCTCTAGGGACCACACCATGATCTGGGGACCACGCCATGTTCTAGGGATGTTATACCACACAGCAACTAACGTTGGACCCTCGTCGTGATCACTAGAATTTTTCCACCAATATTGTAGTATTATGTGATGATTATCCAACATGAATAAAACTGACATCTCATAGATTTGGGGAGAGATAAGGAGATTTTGGAATATAGAGACAAACAATGAGGGGCAATTATAAATATGGTGACCAGGTGACCCATAGTGGCCAATCAGATTCTGCCATTTTCTAAACCAGTTTAGAAAACAAAAGCAAATGTCTAAATCTATTGTAATTGGTTACTATGGGCTATAGGTACCCGAACACCAGTTTTCCTCCCCAAAGTTTTCAAAAATTCTGCAAATTGACTTATTAACACCTTTATAGCAGCTAAGGAATATACAGCAACTACAATATTATGATGACATAATGTAGTAGCTTTAAACATGATGCTCACATACAGAGGCAGGAAACTAGATTAAAATTATTCTAAAACGCAGATTTGTACAGTGTGTGTAGAACTACAAATCTCAGCAATTCACGTGGTCTACAAGACATTCTGGGATATGTAGTTTCACAACAGCTGAATGGCCACATGTTTTCTAACTCTGTTTAGAGTTTTGCAAGATTTTAGCATTGAATTCTTAGCAAAAATCATTTAGAACATAATTATTTAGTTCCTTCAATCTTCGGTTTATTTCTACATGTATCTTACAACAAAGTGATCAGGACCTCAGAGAACAGAGAGTAGAACAATTACCCCCATGTTCTGCAATGTCCCCTGTCTCTGGGGATATAAGACACTGACCACCACACCCAGTAATACTAACAATGACCGATCCTCTGCTACCACAGGCGGAGACCTTACATTAAAGATGGTCAGATATAAAACCAATCCATCATCTACAGAAACAAATGTGTTATAAGAGGCTTTAATGTAACTGTTTAGTGGAGGAGCATATTATAAACTACATGTTTCTTCACATAATGATGCAGTCAACAAAATAGGTAGATTGCTCCCCCTACTGGGCAGTAGTAAACACTACCAGGACATTTACAAGGAATTAGGAAGTAGATAGTGATGGAGTTTATAACCTCATCTAATAATACAAATGGCCAAAAAGTACAGATATGGGGCCTGATTCATGGACGAAGGTAAGTCCCTTTATGTGTCCTAGCTTGCATGAAATAGTTCTGCCCAGGCTCAGATCAGATCTTACGCCAATGAACGCAATTGCATGGAATTCATGTCTGAATGCAAATGACACTTACGACTGACTACGACTGCGGAATGGGGGAGGGGTGGGGAGGATGAACGGAAGCCAAGTACAGTAAGGGCATGACGAGGGCATAGCAATGTAGATGCGGTCAATTCAAGTCCTGGGTTTCATTTAAGTACGTGTTTTTCAGTCGATTCATTTGCACCAGCACAGGGCCGGTGTAACTGCCGACTGATAGTAATACCTGACATCTTTGTATTGAAAAATACACATACGTGTGCCACTAGATACCACAGAACATGTGCATGCAAGTAATAGAGAGTATAAAAACGCATTGTACGTAGAGCATGCATTAAGTACATCATCATCATCAGTTATTTATATAGCGCCACTAATTCCGCAGCGCTGTACAGAGAACCCACTCACATCAGTCCCTGCCCCATTGGGGCTTACAGTCTAAATTCCCTAACACACACACACACACACAGAGACAGAGAGACTAGGGTCAATTCGATAGCAGCCAATTAACCTACCAGTATATTTTCTGTAGTGTGGGAGGAAACCGGCGCACCTGGAGGATACCCACGCAAACATGGGGAGAACATACAAACTCCTCACAGATAAGACCATGGTCGGGAATTGAACTCTTGACCCCAGCGCTGTGAGGCAGAAGTGCTAACCACTGAGCCACCGTGCTGCCCAATGCATCTTTGAGATCCGCTCGGATTTGAATACGGTTGGAACCACACTCAAGTTCCATGTACCTTTTTTTAAATGCAAGTTGCGTGTCGATTGCATCTAAACGTGAATCGGCCCACAATGTATTATAAAACAAAACAAACAAAATAAAACAAATTTTGTTATTATTTTTAAATCATCATCTGCGATACTGATATTAGGGATTTACCTCGTAGGGATTGAGCACTATCATTCTATTTTGTTTTATTTTATTAGTTCAATAGGGAAGATCGCCCTTGTGATTAGCAGCTCTCTCTACCTTATTCAGAAATACCTGTATGAGCGCATTCTATCTCCATAAATATTATACCAAAATGTATTATGGAAAAAAAAAAATAGGCTTTTTAAAACCATAAACATGCATGTGCACCTCTGCAGACTTTCAGATATAGAAGACCTCAAATCAGAGCTTAATATACAGAGTAATACACACAAACAGTCCCTATGTTGGTGGACAGTCCCAAATCCTGCCTGTGACAAGAGGTAGATATTTAGGGGTGAAACCTCACTATTTATGTGAAATTGTCTTGTTGGATTGAGTGTAGTCTAGGTAAAATATCCCTATTTTTAAAAAGTTGGGATGCATGCACGGCCACACACACAACCATACAATAACACGGTGGGTATCAAGGGAAAATACAGTGCAACATTAAAGTGTTCAGGGGCGCACGGAGGATTGGCGGGGGGGGGGGGGGGGGGTTTCTCCCCGCCGACCCAAAAAACCCCCCAAAAAAACCGAGAGAGAGCAGCAGCAGCAGCTCCGTTTCACCAGCGCTGTCCTAAACAGCAGCCACGGCGCTGTTTAAGAAGCGTCTGCGGCGGTGCTGTATACAATACAGCACCGCCGCGGACACTTCTTTGACAGCGCCACGGCTGCTGTATAGGACAGTGGCCACTTAGTTAGCGCAGGGGGGGTTTCTAGAGACTCAGAAACCCCCCCTGCGTGCGCCACTGGTGTTTGTGTCCTGCAAATTTAAAAATCTAATATCAATAGCACAGTAACAGTAAAAGCCTAATTGCAAAGTATAGTTATTAACACAAAAATTGTTACTTATAAAGACAAGCTGAAAAAAATTGTGCCCCTCCCTCTCTGCCCTAAAATATTGCCTTTCGCATTATTAAAATTAGCGGTTACAAGGCCAATCAGAAGCCTGCAGGTTTCCTACCGTTGGATGATGTCACAGATGTACACGACATCACGGGATGTTAAAATTCATTAACACGTATGAATATTTATACTGGCCTAGAAGATGGTTAAATAGTAGGGAATTAAAAGATAAATTGATAGTAATAGACTAAAGTATAGCATCCTCCCAAAATATAAAACAAAACAAAACTGGGACTCGAATAAGTAAAACCCATGATCCCCCTACACTGCGCCCAGACAACGCCCACAGTATGGCAAGGACACGCTGGGGATCAGCGGAGGAGTGATATAGTGGATCCACTGGACTTCATAATGCAGCCTGACAGTAGCGGAGGAGGTCGCCACAAGTAGCCCAGGATCCATCTATGATAAAAACTCAACATCCAGCTTTGGACCCACTAGGAGAGTGAGTGGGGTATTTAACATGCATTGTTATTAATGTTACTATATCCACAGCCTTTTTACTTGCATTGAGTTACATCAGATTAGCATTTCTTGGAATACTACTAGCCCAAATATTTGCACTATTGCATGTAAATCAGGAAGCCTGCAATAAGCTCTAAAACACTAGTAAAAGTACGAGAGAGATCGACCTCGATCTCCGGCTGTGCACCTTGCTCGCTAATATTGTACAGAAATCTCCACCCTTTTTTACTCGAATCTCTATGGGACGCCAGAGAAAATGAGCAGAGATTCTGTAAAAACTATTTAAAACCCCATATTTGCTAGATTGGGAAGTCGGCTTTAGCAAGGGGTGGTTACAACTGGACTACAACCTTAATAATATCAAACATTCAAAAAAATCCAGGTCCTTTACTACCACATCCTACCATTCTGTACACTCTGCATTATTCATACTGTATAGTTAGATGTTACCGGAGTTTAACAGGTCTTTAGAGATATATCAGAGGCTATTTTCCCTGACACCTTTTCTGAGCAGCCTGACAGGTTAAGTGATGCCTCTGATTTAGAACTAGACCTGCAATAAAACTTGCATTAAAAGTCCAGACCTACTGTCATTAACGTACGAGTGTTGGCGATATTGGGTGAGGTTAGGATGTTTCAGAAAAGAGCTTTAATAAATAATTTAATACCTAATAATTTGAAATCTGGACAATATTGGATTTAGCAATGCTTACACCTTTCTGTAACAAGTGAATACAATTTTCAGCACATTATGTAAAACCAGAGTCCAGTGCTGCAATTACCCGGCAGAATCCCTGAGGTTTGTGATATAATGAATAGTGGAAACCTCAGTCTTTTCCTCCACACGGCTTAGCAGTTCTTTTGCCTTTTGATTTCATTTTTACATTTAGATCTTCTCAATCAAGTTGGTGACATTTGACTCTTCTGCGGACGGATCGCTGTTCCCCAGTACTAAGCTCATTATTAGATCAGCACAAAGTCGTTTCTCTCTCTCGGGCGCTACTGAGAAGTAAGATCACAATATAATGGGCCTGAAAAAGACATTACAGTTATAATGTCATTACCAATATATCTCTTTAGGTCCCTCCATGATGGCATAATGCAGGAGCTATGCCATGAGGTTGGGGGATTCCCCATATTAATAAATAGAACTCTGGATCTGAATCAAGCCCAAGTACCGTGAGCAATACTAACCAACCATAGGCCCAAGCCTATCCTAATGCCGCAGGGCCCTTCTCCAAACCTTTCTTTATTAAACTGAGCAGCGCATCTGAGAGCGCTTTAGTCATGTGACCCCATCACAAGCATCTAACGGATGTCACAGAATTCTGTGCACACACCGGGTGTTCCGGAGCGCTCAGAGGGGAACTGATATATGATCAGTTCTCAGCTGGAGTGGTGCTTCCTCCCAGGTGAGTGAGGGTGAGGACGGTCGGTTGGATGATATGATGAACATGAAAAGTTAATGAAGAATTATATCTTAAATGGGGGGTTAATTATGGAGTATGAGGAAGTAATGGAGAATTATGATGATGGAAGGTGGTTAAAGGGGAGTGATGGTGTTGAAAGGAAATTAATACTGGAGGATGAGGGTTTAATGATAAATGATTGAGGGTTAATGATATAAGGTGGAACGTTCGCTTTTAAAAATAAAAATTTCTTGGGTTCAAGCACTGCGCCACCATCAACGACAGAGAATTACATATTCCTATCTGTAATGGAAAGTTACATAATGCAGGATTCCATTGTGATTTACTTTATTCTGCACCAAATTGTATTTCTCTGCAATATTGTGCTTAGTGATACTGGAACAATTATTATTTTGTTCATCTTGCTCAGGCGCTGGGGCTCGCTATGATGGGGGGGTCTCGATTGTTTTTGCCCCTCATTCTGCTAAAGCAATCAGCCCACACGGACCAGTCCAGGATCTGGCTGCTGCGAGTTTAGGATACCCCATATAGGTGATGAGGGAACAGAAAAATGACCCTGGATTATGTTGTAGCACTGACAGGCTGCAGTTCTCAGAGCAGGGGGGAACAATACAGAGATACTTTACAATGAGCACTAAGGGCTAGATTTACTAAACTGTGGGTTTGAAAAAGTGGAGATGTTGCCTATAGCAACCAATCAGATTCTAGCTGTCATTTATTTAGTATATTCTACAAAATGACAGCTAGAATGTAAATGGTTGCTATAAGCAACATCTCCACTTTTTCAAACCCGCAGATTAGTAAATATACCCCTAAGTATACGATATTCCTGTAATTATTATGAACGGCATTGCAGACCTCTTGTATTTCTACATCTGTATATTGAGTTACATGCGGATTAAGATATACGCAACCTTAACTCTAGCGTATAGATGTTACTGGAGCAAAATACAACAATCATCAACTGCTTAATTTGTATGACTGTTACATTAACATCCGTGGTGCGTCTATCCAAGCGGAAGGAGCTGCAAGTGCAAGATACATGTAACTGTACATACAATGTAATAGTTGCAAACTGCCCCACTTTACGCCAAAATGCATTTTACATTGTACAACTGCCCATACGCGCAATTCTCAGTCAGGCCCTGAATACTGTAGATCTGTGGCAATATTATATGTATACTTACATACATACTGCATGGATAACAAGACATCCTGGAGATGAATCGCTGTCTTTATTTATAAAGAATTTGCAAAATTAGACTTTGATTAAAATGGCGTTCTCAATCTACAGCACATACAGGGCAGCAAAAATAGATTTATTTCAGTTCCTTATTATAAGGTACTTGGCGATGGGCCTACAGTTCATAAGTTCATACACAGGAACTTATAGCTCTATCACAGATCCTGCTCTTCTTCTATGTCTCAGAAAATCTGATCACCTAATCACTCACATCCCTCTGGTGATCAATCAAAGCTGTGCTCAGTATATATAGGTATTGCCTATGCAACAGACAATCTTGCTAAGCATAGCGCCCAAATATTGCCTTGTCCAGTTTGTGAATTCTGACTGTTTAGCCTTTACTCCAACTCTGTATTACTGTTGCCTGATCCTGACACAATGGTCTGCTACCTGATCCTGACTCAATCGTCTGCTGCCTGATCCTGACTCAATTGTCTGCTGCCTGATCCTGACTCAATGGTCTACTACCTGATCCTGACTCAATGGTCTGCTGCCTGATCCTGACTCAATGGTCTGCTACCTGATCCTGACTCAATGGTCTGCTTCCTGAGCCCGACTCTTTGGCCTGCTGCCTGATCATGACCCTTTGGCCTGCTGTCTGATCCTGATTCAATGGTCTGCTGCCTGATCCTGAGGCCTGCTGCCTGATCCTGACCCTTTGGCTTGCTTCCTAATCCTGACTCATTGGCCCGCTGCCTGATCCTTTAGCCTGCTGTCTAATCCTGAGCCCTTGGCCTGTTCACTGAGCTTTGTTTTGTGTTCTGCACTTTGTCAGCAGGCTCCCAGTAAGACTGCCTTGGAGGCCACAACTTATAATAAAGGCAATGTCTAATAAAGTGCCGGATAACTACATCCTGATACTCCACTGCTGCCAATTCTGGACAATATTATTTACCTTAGTTTTCTAAAATGTATCAAAACGTGAAAATTGTAATATAGAAAGAATAGGTCCAGGGTGGGGGTAACAATACAGTGGGTGCAGGGGGTATGGCTCCTATGGGCCCCAATAGGAGAGGGCGGCCTGACAATGCTGGGTTGCCATGACCTCTGAGGCCTCCACTCCCCTTAGACTGGCACATGCACACTGATTGGATGCTTCAGATCGCGCATGCTTAGAGCAGGCCCTCATCTGCAATGTAATGCAGCAGGTCCAGGGAATGGAAATAGGGGGCTAATGATCTTATTCAGACCCAAAACCATTGTTATTGTGGATGGTATGTGAAATTTAATATTGTCAGAGGATGACGTTTTCAAAACCTTTATTTTTTTTTAAAGTCACGAATTTAACTAATTTCTCCTGTCAGCAATCGTGTTATTCTCATTACTTACTAAAGACATAACAAACTGTATTTTAAGACCAAAATGAGTAAGTGGTCCCTAAGTGATCACAGAAGCTTTAAAGGGACATTTTCACTTTAGGCGCCAATGCACATTCTGTGAAGAGCCACAAATTCACAAATGGTGGTCCAAACAGTCTGCACAGATGATATGACAATAATGATGTGTACACACACAACATATAAACATGGGCAATGACCAAACAATATGCTCTGCTCGCCTTCAATTCTTCCATTTTACAACTGATCCTCAATGTAACACTAGTGTGCTAATATTATACCTCTGGTAAGATTCACAAGCCCAAATATGCAGTTTGTGCAATGTATTCCCAATTTCATAAACAAAATGAGCATGTCGTACATTACCTGGGACAACCATCTGTGCTACACAGGCCAATTTGTGGTTAATAAATTAAAGAGAACATGTATGTGCAGTTCCAGCCACTAGGTGTCAGTCTTTGAAAGGTTACTGCACAGCTTACAGCACAGAATATTAGTCCTCTGATTGAGCTTAATGTTTTCAGAGCTTAGATTCTATAATTGAATAAACAAAATCTTTATCAAGTAAATTCTATGTTTCTACATTTCTAAAAAAATAATAATATATATATATTGTGATATTTCTAACAAATTTCATTTATTTATTAAATAGATCAACTATAGGAGTCGTGGATGATAATTTCCGATGATAAACATACAGTAATATATAAAGTAACATGTATAATTTGCTCCACTCTGCAGTTTAATGGCCCATGATCATTGCAGACATTTTGCTGTGACTCCAACGCTTAAAGAGCTTATAATTATTATTATATTACTATTATTATTATTATTATTACTATTATTAATAATAATAATAAAATACACACACAGTAACTATTATTATTTATATGGCACCACAAGGTTACCGCAGCGCCGTACAAATACAAAAGGAACAGTGAACCATACAGGGTACAACATTACAGAACAAGACAAGAAAAAACAAGTTTCCAATATCTCCAAGCATAGCTAGTACAGTAACGTTGGAGAAGAAGAAATGGTATTGAGACAGAAGGAAAGAGAGCCCTGCTCATAACAGCTTACATACTAAAGGGAGGGGAAACAGACAACAGGTATGAGAGGAGTCAGAGGAAGTGATCAGGCGTTAGAGGAGCGCAAACAGGAAAGAGGGAGGAGCAGAAGAAGGATACAGAAGGTTAGGTAGATGGCTGGTAGGCTTTCAGGAACAGTGTCCATTTGAAGGTGCTCAGATTATTGACCAAGCACAGGGAAGGGACCGGAGTGTGAATGGAGAGGATGTTAGAGATGTAAGGGGCAGTGAAGTGGGAGAGGGCCTTGTAGTGAGGGTGAGAAGTTTAAAGAGGATTCTGTAGCGGAAAAGGAGCCAGTGTAATGCAAGGCAGAGAGGGGAGGCAGAGGGGAGGCAGAGGAGGAGCAGCGAGAAAGGAAGATGAGTCCTGCAGCCACGTTGAGTATAGACGAAGGGGTGCGAGGTGGGAGCAGGGGAGGCTGTATGGAGAAGGTTGCAGTAATCAAGACGGGAAGTGATGAGAGTGTGGATAATGGTTTTAGTGGCATACTGATATAGGAAGGGCCGGATGCGGGCAATGTTACGTAGTTAGAAGCAACAGGGTTGGGCAAGAGTTTGAATATGGGGGACAAAATAGAGGGAGGAGTTGAGGGTGACGCCCAGGCAGCGGAGTTGGAGTACAGACGAGATGGTGGTGTTATTGACAGAGATAGAGAGATCAATGTGTGAAGAAGATTTGAAAGGATGGAAAACAATTAGTTCAGTTTCAGAGATGTTGATTTTATGAAAACGCGCGGACATCCAATGGCGGAAAGGCAGTCAGAGACACGAAAGACGAGGGGAGCGGAAAGGACAGGAGAAGAGATGTAAAGTTGTACGTCGTCGGCATATAGGTGGTACTGGAGACCGAAGGATGAGATGAGATCACCCAGGGAGGTAATGTACAGTGGATATAATAGGAGGTCATTAGTAACTTTGGCCATTAGTAACTTTGGTCATTAGTAACTTTGGCGGTTACAGTGGAGTGGAGGGGGTGGAAGCCAGATTGGAGAGGGTCAAGGAGGGAGTTTTCTGAGAGGTAGCTGGTGAGGTGGTTGCAGACAGTTTAGAGGAGTAGGGGAGAAGTGAAATGGGGCGGTAGTTAGCGAGAGAGGTGGGGTCAAGACTGAGTTTCTTAAGAATGGGGGAGATAAGGCCATGTTTAAAGGAAGAGGGGACAATACCGGTGGAGAATGACAGATTAAAGAGGTGTGCAAGGTAGGAACAGGCAGTGGGGGAGAGGGAGCGAAAGAGGTGAGAAGGGATGGGATTCAGGTGACAGGTAGATGGGGGAGAGGAAAGAATGAGGGAGTGGACTTCTTCACCCGAAGTAGGGCGGAACGAGCACCAGAGTTGGTTGTAGGTGGAAGGTGGAGCACTGAGGGTGGTCGGTGGGTGAGATGAGTAGGAGATGTCAAGTCTGATGGCCTCAATTTTGAAGGAGAAAAAGGTGACAAAGTTAGTGACAGAGAGGGAGAGTGGGATATGAGGGGGAGGGGGAAGAGAGGAGAGAGTTTAATGTGGCAAAGAGGCAGCAGAGATTGGAAGATTGAGAAGAGATGAGGGACTTAAAGAGGGATTGTTTAGTAAAGGAGAGGGCGGAACTGTAGGAGAGGATAAATTTGAAGTGGAGGAAATCGGCCAGGGAGCGAGATTTCCTCCAGAGGCGTTCAGCAGCACGAGTGAACATCTGAAGGAAGCGGGTGAATTTGGAGCGCCAAGGTAGGGGTAACAAGCAGCAACGGCAAATAGGAGAAACAGGGGCAAAAGCATCCAGGGCAGTGGAGAGGGAGAGGTTGTAGAGAGAAGTCGCCTGGTCAGGACAGGACAGGGGGGGAAGAGGGGATAGGAGCGTTTCAAGAGAAGAAGAGAATGAAGTAGGGTCTAAAGCATGAAGATTGCACCAAGTGAGGGTAGATTTGGGCAGGACAACAGAGTGAAGGAGAGCAGATGATAGTCAGAGAGTGGGAAGGGAGAGTTCGAGAAGTCTGAGAGCGCATTGATGAGAAAAGACAAGGTCGAGGGAGTGACCAAGACAGTGGGTGGGGGATGAGGTCTACTGAGTAAGGCGTAAGGAGGAAGAAAGCACAAGAAGTTTGGTGTAGGCGGGGTCGGGGCAAGAAGTTTGGTGTAGGCGGGGTCGGGGCAAGAAGTTTGGTGGAGGCGGGGTCGGGGCAAGAAGTTTGGTGGAGGCGGGGTCTTTTGGGTTGTCAATAGGGATGTTACCATTGCCTAGAATGGTGGAGGGGAGGTGGAAGTAAAAGTAGTAGGGAAGCCAGGCTGCTTCCTTTTTGCTAACCCACAGATATTCACTTTTATTCTGTACACTGTGCTAGAAAACTATAATCTAATATATGCTAATAAGTAATTCCCAAGATCAACTTAAAGCATATTCTCCTGTGGTACATCCACCCCCACCCTCGCTATTTTGGTCTTAGTTAAATATAAAACTTAGGAAAGTAAATGGCCGTTGATGCTGACTTTATTTTAAGTGTCACAATTTTAGATGTTTAGTTTTGTTTTTTTTAAATCTATGTATCTTCATTTGCAAGCAATGATACGCATAAAATAACACTGATGGTCAGTTGCTCAGTGTAGCAAAAAGATATACAGACAATACAGCTGAGCTGAGTAGTTGTTCAATAGTTGGCGCTGACTGCGTTCTGGAACACATTACTATTGTAACAAAACAAATACATATTAATTTTTGATGAGGAGTGAGGGAGAGGGGGTGAAGGGGACAGTTGAACAGGGTTAGTAGGGGGTGTGGGACATCATATCGGGGACTTTGGTGATCCAATGTAGATCTAAGATGACACTAAGTGCTGGCCGTGGACAATATCCAAGGTAAGCACTTTGTCATGGTAATTCCACAGCACAGACCTTTGCCTTTCTCTCCACACAGGTAATTCTAGGTATTATCACCAACACCTCCACAACATCTGCACCACAGAATACATACTCTCAACCACAGGACTGGAACCCCTGAACTATCCGTTAGGTAACAACTAATGCACAAGATCTCCGGCCCTCACAAAGGCTGACAGTCTAGGCCTGCTGCTCTCATAAGATGCACCGAAACTGGGCAAGACACACCCCAGTAAAGACATGGCCAAGTAGGACACTTCTATGGTGGGATGAATGGCATTTGCAAGAATCATAATCTGCAAGTGTGCAACACTATTTGATCATATGCGTCATATTTTCCACCTTGTGGTATAAGATCACAGCGCACCTTCATTCTGGATTCTGGAACTGTCCCATAAATACGCTGGGAGAGACCTTTTGTGGGTTTGTGCTAAGAGAAGCCCACCCTGCTATCGCTTTAGGAGCACTCTCTTTAACTTTTCAGTTTTTCTCCTAAAATAATGCTCGGTTTACCCTCAATTGCACCTTTAACTAATAATGACAAAGAGGGGACATTGGAGCTGTCTTTATTTCATCTGTTACTTTTCGTGGCTTTGAACGTTTTAATAAAATTAGCGGACCTGCACCTAGAAAATCAAACTAACGTCCCATTGATGGTATGGGTCAAAGCCTGGTCTCCACCTCTTCTGGAGGAAAAACAAGGGACCAGGGAAATGTAATTTGACTCACAGTTTCTTGCAGATTTAACTCTGAATTCCAAGGTCAGAGACAATTTAAAAGTGGAAGATCAAGTAATCATACGATTTCCTTAATGAAGAAATCTACAAGGTGGAAAGCAGTAGGAAGACTTTCTAGAAAACAGTAATCTATGACCCAGATAACAGGACCTCCTCTTGAAACAGGTAAATCAGTGATAAAAATCCATACAAAAATTAGTCTACAGTTTGTTAAAGATAGGAACAGGTAACAAGGGTCCAGCAGTAGACTGATTGGAGACCTTATTTTGTGATAGCAATTAATTCAATTACATCCTTCCGGAGATTTTACCTTCATTAACTCTGATTTCCAAGGTCTTCTTGAGGCCCAGATGCCCAGAAAACATGGCATTTTGGACCAATGTTAGAAATTTAAATATAAAGAATTACTTGAAGAAATATTTAACAAAGACGTGGTCATGAAAGAAAGGATCAGAGGAGGGTCAATTATATTGGCGAGTTCATCCAAGGATTTGGAGTCAGTGAAAATCAAATTCACAAGTAAGGCAAGAAAAATCAAGAAGATTGTTACGGCTCACGCCCCCAGGCATCAACTCCTAGAACACTTCAGAGGTCTTCGCCTATAGGAACCGCTTTTCCCGTAGAGCTAGATGCGCTCACAGGTACTCTGATGCCCCCAGGTCTTGTACTGTAGTAGTAGGAGCTGATACCTGAGAATGTAGCGCAGGTGTAACACAGAGGTGGAGTGAAGATCCCGGCACGGGTTTAAAAAGATTCTGTAAAAGTAACACAAAACGGGCGCTTCATAGTGCATTAAAAAACCAATATGTTAATATGCAGCTCTAAAGATTTCGCAATAAATGTGCGCACCAGAAAATGGATAAAATTAACACATAGTAAAAATGATTGTGGGTCACTCTAGACCTTAAGAGATTACCAAGCTGTGTCCTGGAGACCACTGAGGTTAGATGGACCTCAATCAAGATGCACAGAAATAATTCAGATTGTTATTGATTTTGTGGTTTATATCTGGATTTTCACAAGCAGCTCCTTCATACACATCTTGTTCTCTCTACATCCAGGCCATACCCCGGTGTCTATTTATTTATTTATTACCAACTAATATTAGGTAGAACATGGACCCATGTAAGCAGGTTGTCAGTAAACTGTCACTACTACTACAGAGCATGGTATTATAAGAACTCCAAGGGGTAAATGTATCAAGCTGAGAGTTTTCCAGCGGGTTTGAAAAACCAATCAGATTCTAGCTTTCATTTATTTAGTACATTCTACAAAATGACAGCTAGAATCTGATTGGTTGCTATAGGCAACATCTCCACTTCTCAAACCTGCCGGAAAACTCTCAGCTTGATACATTTACCCCCAAGACTTCCTCCTGCCAAAAAAGGCCACACATCTTCTTGGAATAGTATTGATAGATATAGATGAAGCATGTTTCTGTGGGACTTTTATTCACCCAATGTTATTATGCGAGTTGCATCAGGACTATTATTGTTTAATGTATATTGGACTTTATGACATGAACCTCCAGCCGACATCGATACACGGATAACCATTTTTTTGGGCAACCAATCACCTCTTTCTATGCTTTATTTAAACATCCCATTATGAACACAGAATAAACCCTTGAAAAAGTCCAGCTAGGACGAAACGCGTTGGGACACGCCCACTTTACGTAACGTCAATCTGACAGGCACCACGAGGGATTCCCTACAGAACTATGCCCTGCACAGCTCTAACTCGCAGGAACTAAGAGCGATTACACCACCCTGCCGCGCGGCCGCTGTGAGGGATCATAACAGCAAGTACCTAAACTCGAGCATCACTATTTTTATTTTTATTTTTATTTTTATACATATACTTTTTATTTTTTATATTTTTTCAGCGGGAGTATAATTGTATCTCCTATCAGTCGGTGTCATGGCAGCACCATATACATCTGCACTTTAACTAGGACGGTTGTATCTCTACACCAGTCTCCTATATCTGCTATTTTATTTGGATCAAATACTAATCCACCGCATGTACAATTGGCTGGAGGCCATCAATTCTTAATGTACCACCTTTATGTTTTTACTGTTCACCACGCTTATGGTTATTAATGATTGGTATTTGAACATGTTGATTTACCATTGTATTTTCAATTGATTGTATATAGTGACATACAGGCGGATTTTAACCTAATTTGTAATAATTGTTATGTATTAAATTGTATTTATTTGCCATTTTTTGCACTCAGGTTTTTTTACTTATTAACTGTATTACCAATTTATTATTGATTAATTGGTTCCATATCAGTGAGGTACATATAGACAATGAGCGCCTAGTTAATTCTGGCATTAAGTTTCGTTGATTGAGGGAGGGATACCCTCAACTGGAGCAGCTCTTGCAGTACATTTTTAGAGAGCGCGATCCTTCCAAACTAGATGTTTCTGTGGGACGCAACCCCCAAACTGTCTGTGTCCGATTTCTCCATGTTCCACCCGTATTGGTGACTGAGCGCTCTCCTTTGTTTAACTGACGCACCGCTTGTCAAAAGGAAATATGTTCTATATTTACTCTAAGAGAAATTGGGAGCTCACATAGAATCTGTTGCATATTATTATTATTATTATTATTATTATTATCATTTTTAATTGTTAGGCGTCACAAGGTATCCGCAGCGCCGCACACAGTACTAACAGTAGACTATACAGGGTGAAACCATACAGAACAATGAACAAAAAGTACCAATACTTCAGAAACTCCGGCTAGTCATATGCAGTAAAGACGGAGCGGAAGAACAGGTATGGAGACAGGAGGGGAGGGGGCCCTGCTCATACGAGCTTACATCCTAAGGAAGGGTAAACAGACCAGGCACAAGAGGAGCCAGTTGAGGCAAGAGGAGAGAAGGGAGGACGAGCTAAAGGGAGGAGATGGGGGTTAAGTAGATGGTTGGTAGGCTTTGAGGAAGAGGTGAGTTTTGAGTGCACGTTTGAAGGAGCACAGAGTAGGAGAGAGACGGATGGAACGAGGGAGGTCGTTCCAGAGAAGGGGGGCTGCATGGGAAAAGTCTTGAATTCTGGAGTGGGAAGAGGTGATAAGAGTGGAGGAGAGGCGGCGGTTGTTGGCCGAGCGCAGGGAGCAGGCAGGAGTGTGAATGGAGAGGAGGTTAGAGATATAAGGGGCAGTAGAGTTGGAGAGAGCCTTGTAAGTGGTGGTGAGGAATTTGAAAAGGATTCTGTAGGAGAAGAGGAGCCAGTGTAAGGCAAGACAGAAAGGGGAGGCAGAGGAGGAGCGGCGTGAGAGGAAGATGAGTCTTGCGGCCACATTGAGTATAGAATGGAGGGGGGAGAGACGGGAGTGGGGGAGGCCAGTGAGGAGGAGGTTACAATATTCGAGGCGGGAGATGATGAGTGCGTGGATGACAGTTTTGGTGGCATCCCGAGAGAGAAAAGGAGGGATGCGGGCGATGTTGCGTAGTTGGAAGCGACAGACTTGGGCAAGGGAATGAATGTGGGGGGCAAAAGAGAGAGAGGAGTCAAGGGTGACACCCAGGCAGCGAAATTGGGTGACAGAGGAGATGGTGGTGTTGTTGACGACAATAGAGAGGTCATGGTGGGATGGGAGTCTGGGCGGAGGAAAGGCAATGAGTTCCGTTTTAGAGATATTGATTTTGAGAAAGCGCTCAGACATCCAGGAGGAGATGGCGGAGAGGCAGTCGGATACCAGAGCGAGGAGGGTGGAGGAAAGATCAGGAGAGGAGATATAGAGTTGAATGTCGTCAGCATAAAGGTGATACTGAAGACCGAAGGAGGAGATGAGAGCACCAAGGGAGGAAGTGTAGAGCGAAAAGAGTAGAGGGCCAAGAATAGAGCCCTGCGGGAATTCTACGGGGAGAGGGTAGGGGGAGGAGGAAAAACCAGACGTGGATACAGAGAAGGAGCGATTAGTGAGGTATGAGGTGAACCAGGCATGGACAGAACCAGAGAGGCTGAGAGAGAGAAGAGTTTGCAGCAGGAGGGGGTTGTCCACGGTGTCAAAGGCTGCAGAGAGGTCAAGGAGGATGAGTACGGAGAAGTGACCCTTGGATTTGGCTGATAGGAGATCATTAGTAACCTTGGCCAGGGCAGTTTCGGTAGAATGGAGGGGGCGGTAGACAGATTGGAGAGGGTCAAGGAGGGAATTGTCTGCGAGGTGCCTGGTTAGGCGGCTGCAGACAATCCGCTCGAGTAATTTATAGGCATAGGGGAGAAGAGAGATAGGGCGATAATTAGCAAGAGAGGTGGGCTCAAGATTGGGTTTTTTGAGGTTAGGAGAGATAAGAGCGTGTTTAAAAGAGGAGGGTACTACACCAGAGGAGAGTGATAGGTTGAAAAGGTGTGCTAGGTAAGAGCAGGCCGTTGGAGAGAGAGAGTGAAGGAGGTGGGAGGGGATGGGATCGAGAGGGCAGGTAGAGGGTGGAGAGGAAAGAATAAGGGAGCGAACTTCTTCACCTGTTGTAGGGCTGAAGGAGCACCAGAGTTGGTTGATTGGGGGAGGTGAAGCGATGAGGGTGGTGGGAGAAGGGGAGGAGGAGAGGAGGGAGCTGAAGGTGGCAAAGAGGCGGCGGGGATTGGAGGACTGAGAAGAAATGAGGGACTTAAAGAAGGATTGTTTAGCATATAATATATAATTTTATATAATTTTTTAATTTCATGTATATTAATACCCCAAACTGTCATTTTTGCCAATTGTACCACCTCCTATCTTTTTTTCTTAGTTTATTAGATTCACTCTGACAAAATACAAATCCTTTACTTTGTGCAAGTGGCACGGCTGTAGGTATATAAATTACCCACCTTAAGAAGAAAACAATATTGTTCAAGAGAGTGTATCTAACAAACTAAAAAGATAAATGATAATCAGGTGAACAATTGGTAAAAGTGGCCCAAAACACAGGGTAAAGGGCCAAGATCACATCTATAACATAATATGAGCTAGACATTGTGCTGCCTTGTACTGAATGAATAAATAAACCATGGACAGCTCCTGACATTGTTTTATTAAAGCAACTCAGTCCCTTAATTAAAAGTATATTCCCTTATCCACCAAATCTTTTTAATAAGTCCACTTTCTGCAAACTGTTACATTCTATCCATTATTTTGCATAAATGTATTAAATAAAAAATCCATGAGCCCTAGTTTCAAATCGGAAAACCTGAATCTTTCCTGAGACTCTGTTATTTTAAGATGTAGGGACAAAGGACACGTAAATCTATCATATGTTCCCTCTGTTCTCTGCTGTGCTGTAGACAAACACTCACTACAGTTCACCTAACACAAATCATGTCTGTACGGTGACATTTTGCCTTACTGGAAATCTTGTCTGTTGGATCATCTGCCGTAACTGGCAGAATCTGGAGACATTGTCTAATTCAGCGTTGTCTTGGCATCTCCTGTTCATTACTGAGCCTGCCTACAAAAATATATAGAAGAGAATGATAGAAATGAGCATCTGGTAAACATGCCAGGACTGTGTTTAAAGAAAGATAGTTAATTGTTGACACAGTGTATCCAGTATGTGACAGGGTCTGTGGCTTCCAGCTCTCCTCCACCTGTGGTGCCCTAACCCTCAGACAACCACCTGTATTTTCCTTATCAGACTCGTCTATCTGAAGCCCTAAATGCCCTTGGAAAACAAGCACAGATACGTCCTCTAATTAAATGATCTGGACGGGAAGCGGTGGTGTGTATTACAGAACTGGTGCCTGTTGGTTGGCAGTGGAACGCAAATTGTGTGCTCTACCTTCTGTTACAAATCTCTTCCCATCCAAGAACAAAACTGTACACCGGCCTTATTCTAACGATTGGCTCAACATATGGTGGCATCAGACTGGCAGTGATACATCCAAATCAATTAAACATGAAAGTATGGTATATAATCTACATCTCTGTTCATCTATCCACGTGTAACATGCAGGGAAGATAGAGAGAATTCTCTATTACAATGTATCATTTAGGTGATTGTTCATGTATAACAACATATAAAAGAAACAGACAGTATCTACCATAGGGCTGAACCCAGTAATGACATTATTAGAAGGTCTGCATACAGATACGACATAGGACCAGATTCGTGTTTAGATATAACTTCGTTTGCGTGCTGTATCTTGTGTGAAATAGCTGAACTGGACCTAACGCCATGTAATTCATGTCTTAACGCAAATGACAATTACGACTTAAAGGGCAGAATGGGGGGGGAGGAAGGGGCAGATCATCATCACCATTTATTTATATAGCGCCACTTATTCCGCAGCGCTGTACAGAGAACTCACTCACATCACTCCCTGCCCCATTGGAGCTTACAGTCTAAATTCCCTAATATACACACACACACAGACTAGGGTCAATTTTGTTAGCAGCCAATTAACCTACCAGTATGTTTTTGGAGTGTGGGAGGAAACCGGAGCACCCGGAGGAAACCCACGCAAACACGGGGAGAACATACAAACTCCTCACAGATAAGGCCATGGTCAGGAATTGAACTCATGACCCCAGTGCAGTGAGGCAGAAGTGCTAACCACTGAGCCACCATGCAGATGAATGTAGGCAATGTACAGTGGCGGGCTGAGGACTCTCTGACGCAGATTCAAGTCCTGGGTACCTTGTACATGCCCTTGGTTTCAGACGTACCATTTGCAGCAGCTACAGGGCAGGTGTAAGTTATAGTTTCCTACTATCCCAGAATGTCCGGGAGACTCTCAAATTTCTGGGAGAGCAGAGCAACCTCCTGGTTCCTATCCACCTCAATTGTAAAGTGGCAAGGGCGGGGCTTAGGACGTGAATTGCGTGTCATCGTGGCCCTGCCCCCTGCTGTAATAGGTCAGAAAATGTGTCAAATGACGTGATCTGCTGGGCCACACCACCACCCCGCCCCCCCCCCCCCCCCGATCTCCCTGAAAAGTTCTTGCCAATGTTTGCAAGTATGGTATAAGTGTCAACTAATAGTGATGGTTGACACGGCATAGTATTTGTACCAATAACTACACGTATGGAACATGTGCAAGTAATATAGACTATAAAAACGCATTGTATATACAGTACATATTAAGAACATATGTATTAAATGGACAAAAAAAACATTTTTTAACATTTCATATTTTTATTAATGATTATACTGTTTAGAGCTGTTCATTTATTTTATAATAAATGTTTTGCATGCATTCTGATGTGACCTTATATTGCAGACAAATGCATGTGCGTATCCTACAGTCTGTTCTGAAGACATACAGCTAGTAACGTTTAGGCAGAGTGTCCGTACACCCAGATTCAAATGGAAACGTATCTTGAGGTCCGCTTGGATTTTAATACGGTCGGAACTATGCTCAAGTTTTGCGCTCTTTTTTTACAGCGCAAGTTGCGTTCCGCTCTGAACCAGGCCCATACTGTACAGAGATAAGGGAAAAAAAAATTAAATGTTCTGTAACATATAAACCCTGCTCATATTTGGCAGACGTTTTCCCAGTTCAACCTTATCCAAACCACACAGTACAATAAATTGATCATTGTCATCCCAGCTCTGTTCATAGACTATATATTGCGTGAATACAGTGTGGAATGATACTGCAACGGAGAAGCAACTTCTGGAGCTCCAGACCTCTGCACACAGCAAAAATCACCACAATAATCTCTGTACAACATTTTGACACAACTCATCCCTAATCACTAAGTACATTGAATATACTTTACACATATATCATGTGTTTGTTTGATAAATGTGATGATCAGTGTCACAGGGTAGCATAGAAATGTTAAAATACCAAAACATCCTAAAAAAATGCAAAGAGAAGACGGTTTTTGAATGTGACATTTAGGGTTGTGACTCGGGGGGAAAAAGGGAGGAGGGTTCAAGTCTTCTGAATATCGAAAAACAGGCAGGAATTAATAGAGTGCAGGGGCTATGGCTATTCGGGATAGGAAAGTATCCTACTTACCGATGTACCAATGAGGGTCCCTGCCAAGAGGAAGAGATGAAACGGGAAGATGGTACACACCAAATAATCGCCACCTCCACCTGACAGACGTTTGCACTTCAGAGATCAGCGTCTAATAGAACTGGGGGGACACAAGACAGCCCACCCACAAGGATGTCTACTGGGCTAGCAAACTAGTGCTAGCTACAATAACTACCAAACAGCACTCTGGTCCTAACAACCAAACTATGTGAACAGACGCAGCACAAGTACAAAGTTCTAGCACTAGGTATCGTGTACGGCCCTAACTCAAACCCACAGTTCCCAGAGACAAATAACAAAAAATGCAGAGAGAGACTCTGGATACCAAAAGCCTACACAAATGGCCACTTACATACCTTACAGGGGAACAGATCAGGCCTGGTCCCGCTATTCAGTTGCAGGCATAATGCCAATTCAAACTCACAGGCCTAGTACCCGAATGACTTGCCACCAGTTACACCTAACAATTACACGAGGCCACAGGCTTAATCTGAAATTACTAATCTCTGGTGCCCCTAAACCTGAAGTTAAACTGCAGCACAAGCTAAGCCTAAAGATTAATAAATGCGCCCAATGAAGTGCCCTCAACCTCTACCCCTAATACTATAGGGCCTTGTGCCCACTATTGTCAAACAGGACTAGTGCCCGAAAATACCCAGGGTCTTATGTCCAAAGAAAAAATGTAGAAAGAATAGAGTGCAATCGTGGGCCTGTAACGAGTTCTGTCCCAGCAGGGTCTTACCTTGCTCCGGCAATCTCTGGGGATGTCCTCACCACTCTGTTGCTTGACCGCGACGTCCTCCTGTCGATGCTGCTGGCAGTGGGGCTCCTAGCCCTGACAAAGGCTCCCTGCCATCCAATGACACCTTCTCGGGCGATCTGCTGTTGGACGTTCCACAACGTTCTCTCTGTATGGCTGTACTGAAAAAACGACTTTGCTGCTGCCTGGGACAGCAATATGTTAGCTGTCACGTCGGCACATTGTGGTGCCAAACAGGGCTCACCAAAGCGCCGAAATTCAAATGGTCGGCTGTGAGCCCTGATTGGCTCACCATCCTGGCCAACAATTGGTTGGAAGCGAATCACTTCGATATCCTGCAAAACACCCGTCCTTTATACTAAAATAGCAAAATAAAACATAAGCATGCATAATTTTGAGATAAAGTTTATTTGGATAAAACACTCCCCGAATGAGACCTGGAAAGACAAATTGCTTTTTCAAGATAAAAAGTCAATCTTCACAGCTATATTAACGATTGCTAAGAAATTAATCTTACGGAAATGGACATCTTCATCCCCTTTCTGGGTGACATTAAGTCAGAATTGTTAGAAATCCTTTTCTGGGACAGAAATGTGGCGTTCCCAGCTATTGAAAAGGGGGTAATCACTTTTTATTCCAAATGGGGATCATATATAGAAACATTAACCAGTAAAACACAAAAGCTGCATTATGAAGGTATTTGAATCTACTGATTGGCATATGTACAAGCAACTCAATGAAGATGTCTAAAGTTAAAATTCTAATTGGGGTATGACTATTACTCTACAATTGTGGCTACTATCTAACCCGTGAAACTCTGAATGGGAAAAAACAAAGACAAAGAGACGATGGACCCATTTGCAGTACTTGAAACTCTAGCCTTCAGGTCTCTCCTTCTACTGCTAAATAAACCTTCTTTATAACCTAGTGAAACAGCAGCCCTATAAATCCCTAAGTGTGATCTACCCAATATCATCTATTTATGATTTTTGCGTAAGTTACTCTGAATTATTTATTTTTATTTCATTCTGTCTTATACTGCTTAATGCCGATTTGTGTTAGAGTATTTGTATGTTTTACAGAGAAGAGAATAGTGCACGACAATTGATTTAAATACTGCGTATCAACGATATGTTATCTTTCTGTATTTGATCAATATTACGAGTATGTTATTTTCTCTATTTCATTGTTAGATAATAACATTTGTTGTTTTGAAAAAAAGCAAATAAAAAGTTTTGTTTTTGGGTTTTTTTTGAAAAAACACCAAAAACAAAACATTCCCCAAACCATCATTCACGATTTTCTTATAAAAAAAAATCTTCATCCATTTTAATCTAATAATATAAAAAAAAGAAAAAACCTCAGAAGTCGACACAATATCTTCCTATGATCGCCCGCCGCTGAATGACTGTGACCTGGGGGTAAATGTATCAAGATGAGAGTTTTCCGGCGGGTTTGAAAAACTAATCAGATTCTAGCTATCATTTATTTAGTACATTCTACAAAATGACAGCTGGAATCTGATTGGTTGCTATAGGCAACATCTCCACTTTTCAAACCCGCCAGATAACTCTCAGCTTGATACATTTACCCCCAGGAGTGAATGAGTATCCTATTAGCCACTCAGCCAATCATAAGTGTATTTCCACATTGACTGCTTGTGATTGGCTAGCAGCTAAGGGAAGTCCAGGTCAATTCAGGTCACGGTCATTTATCTATGGGATTCATAGTGGGCAGGTACATCAGTTTTTATGGGGGGCGGTAGGCGATAGTCTCACATTTGATTACAAATACAGAAGAATTTCCCATTAGATTACGATGAAGAAGGAAGAGAGATTTTATTTTATAATAAAGTGGTGGGTGGAGGGGTTTGGATGAGTGTTGTCTTCAATCAAGCTTTATTTTAAAATACGTGTTTGTATTTGTTTTTTGCTGCTTTTTGTATTTTTTTTTATCTCAGTGATACCGGTCCTGAGCAATAAAAGTTAGTTAGTGCTTCGCCCAGTCCCCGTCATTGTGCACATTTAAGTATCGGTAGTAGGGAAAAAAGTTTTAAAAAAGTATTTAAGAATCACACAACTATACAGTTTCACTCGCAAAAGGGCTTTTTGCCCGTTGATAAACAGGTCCCTAATATACAGTACTTATAGATATACATGTAGATTTACCTATGTGTATAAGGACATTTAAATAGACATATTACGTATCTGCTCCTATGTCCTCCTCCACTTGTGATTGGCTGAGCCGTGAAGTCCTGGTCACTCTAGATCACAGCAAAATAGTGACGGCTGCTACAGTGAACCAAAAAAGGAAGGAATAAAAAAATATATTTTATTTCCTATGGGACTATGATGGATTAAGAGCAAATATTTTATTATATTGAATAAAGTGGTAAATGGGTTTGTGGACTGTTTTATTCATTTAAAGTTTGTTTGAAAATTATGTGCGTATGTGTTTGTTTTTTGTTCTTTATTTGTACCATTTTGGTATAATGGACAGCAATCTTAGGGACTCCAGTTAATTATACTGGGACCAATCTTCTTCATTACTCTGGCCCCCACAGCCCAGGAAATTCAAGAAGAGTCCTAGAGCATTGTACCACAGGGATATAATTTTTGGGAGGTGGGCACTGTTTATGTGCCCACGTTCCCCCATAGAGGTATCAGCCGTGCACTGACCAGTTTACGTGGGGCCACTTTCCCATTCAGGTCAGTGGCCAATTAATTTCAGTGTGGTTTCCATTGTGCGCGCTTTAGGTAGAAGCCCCATAGAAATGAATGGGCCCATTGAAATCATTGCAGCTCCACAGCATTGTTAATCGTTTTCTACCCATATCAATAGAAATTTAATTAGTCGCTATTGATACAGGATCAGAGGCCAGAGTACCTGGGATTCATTAAGTGGTGGGTCGTGTCATTTTTATCCCAGTGGGGAGGGGCTTTTTCAAAATAGGACTGCAATGGATCAAGAACAAAGATTTTATTTTATATTTAATAAAATGGAAAACACCTCCACATGTAAATTCAAATGCTACCAGCCCTGCTAACAGGCAACACTCCCCTAAATGTGACTTTCCACCCCTTCAATTTATTTTAAATTACCTTATCCTGCAAAACAAGCCTGCACCCACCAAGCATCACCAGAAATCCGCCCAGCTCCTGCAATCACAGGATACAAAATGTTATACCCCCGCAGATGCTTCCACCTTTGCTGCAAATATAGGTACAAATGATAAATGCACTGCGGGAGACGGAAGATTTACACTTTCAAAAATGATCTTTAATATTGTAGAACCCACTAACATGTGCAGTGGATATACAATCCCCACCTTAAATATCCTGAGACCCTGAACATTATTTAGAGTGTTCTCTAGCTGCATCTTATGTAAGTAGAGGACATTCTGTCTCAGACTCCCGTTTATTTATGCATTACATCCATTTGTACTTAGTGAATAAAATTATTCCCCTCGTCTTCAATTAACACATTCACAGCAGGTGTTACAAGAGTAGTATTTTCAAAAACAGATTTTTAGGTAAATGTAGCTTTTATTGTGCATACTGAGAACTAGTTAGTGGGAAGAATATTCATCTTACTCTCTCTGCTAAATTACAAAATCCAGGTCCTGTCATTGCAGATTCTTCTTGTCCTTTACTTCTCTGTTTTACTCTGAACTGCATCTTAGTGTTCTTTAATGTGTCATTGTTCTCTAACCCCAAGTGTCAGTGTGTCATTGTTCTGGTACCCCAGGTTGCAGTGCGTCATTGTTCTGTGACCCCAATTGTCAGTGTGTCATTATTCTCTAACCCCAAGTGTCAGTGTGTCATTGTTCTGGGGACCCAGATGTCAGTGTGTCATTGTTTTGGGACCCCAAGTGTCAGTGTGTAATTGTTCTGGGACCCCAAGTGTCAGTGTGTCATTGTTCTGGGACCCCAAGTGTCAGTGTGTCATTGTTCTGGGACCCCAATTGTCAGTGTGTCATTGTTCTTGGTCCCTAAGTGTCAGTGTGTCATTGTTCTGGAACCCTAAGTGTCAGTGTGTATTTGTTCTGGGACCCCAAGTGTCAGTGTGTCATTGTTCTGAGACCCTAATTGTCAGTGTGTCATTGTTCTGAGACCCTAAAATAGATTCCCAACAGAATATATTACATATCTAACAATTAGAGGATCCCAAAAATAAATTGGGGTCAAGAACCACAGACTACGCACTGGAGGCAAATTTAGTTTTTTTTTCTTAATTAACCATTGAGCCAATAAAATGAAGGTGGTAACTAAGAATCTTTCTGAGCTCAGTCACATCTCACAGGGGCAGGATGGGCTGGGGGGCATCTGCATCCCATACTGGGCTACTTTTAAAATATTCCTAATAGGCTGCTGAGATAAAATTTGCCAGCCACCCTCTGATAGTAGAGATAAAAAAAATTGCTGCAAAATTTTCAGCAAATAGATCTTCACGGCTGGACGACAATATTCCAGTACCGCTTTTCACTCTCCATTCAGCGGAATGCCACTGAGCGCTGTGTTTGGAAATTGGCATTTAGGGGACTGAAGAGAGCTGGGTCCACAACAGTAAATTCATTGTGCTCTGTGGTGTTGTCAGAGGTAGATTTTTGCAAAACTTACGGCCAAATAACGTGCACCATAATGTGCATCATTCTGTGGCCAAATGCGGAACGATGTGAATATTCATTGGACAGTTTAGACATTTTCACTCAACTCTACTGGAGACTAAACTATGAAAGACAGACAACAGACATGGTGGAAAGGGGCTCAGCCAAGTAATTAGGAAGGACAGTCGTAGGACATTCTCTGTCACCCGATATGTGCCATCCATGCCATCCACATGTCCTCCCTCTCATTGTTTCCCTTTCTCCTTTCTTACAAGACTTACCTAGTAAATACACTCTATTCCTACTTCAGGAGCCCTATTGAACAACATCACAGAGCTCCCTTGAGCCTTAAGACTTAGAAAGGTCCCTATATCTACTAAACAGACTGTACTTGTGCTGTACTGAACTCAGCTGTTGCAGTCCCGAGGAGAGGGGAAGAGACAAGTGGCTTAAACCCAGTACATATAGGAATCATATCTATGTTAGAGACAAACCCTGCAACCATTATATTGGTAATGTATATTAAACAAAAAAAAAACAAATGTGTAGCTACTCAAAATAGAAAACAACTACATCCACCTTAATTTATAATTAATTTTGGATATAAATTATATATCATTGTGTCCCTTTAAATCATGTTGTGTAATGCATTACCGCTTCTTGCCAGTAGGTGGAACACTGTCTCTATCCCATAATGAGAGAAAGTAGCTCTGTATTTGACTGATGGAAGTGGTAATTAGGGGGAATCTGTCGTCATTTTTAGAAAAATCATCTCATATATGCACCTGTTTTATCCTGAACTTCTGCTCTACAATATTACAACAGATCCCAGCTTTTGCCACAACAATTCACAGTGTAATGTTCCTTATCTGTGTAAGAAGTTTTTGATAATGAGAGGAATAAAAATGGGACAGATATAAGATAAGACAAGAAGACACAAGAGCTTACACTCTGTAGTCGCTCAGTGATTATTACATGCCATAAAGTGTAGATAAACTTGACAAAAAGTTTGCGAAAGAGGACAAATTGTATGGACCTTCTAATAGAATAATACTTTACTGTCTCTCAGTCATACGGTAGTTCCATGTAAATGTGAGTTATTAAACCTGAGCATAAAAGAGCATACTTATTTTAAAACGCCACATCGAAGGCAGTCATTTATACATGAGATTGATAATATTTTATTCACCTGACATTACTTCTATAATCTGAGTTATTGTAACATGGCAGCTGTCACACTGATGGTTGGCAGAGGTGGCAGATCTCTCCCAAATTCAGGTACCGTTACTTATTTGCTCCAATTGTCTGTTTAAAATAAAGTTTGCTCTGTAAGTAGGTAAAATTGATAACAGGATATTCTGTGTAAGATATCCTGCTGACGTCAGACAGTGCCAAAGATAAAAAATATTGTTCACGTCTGAAGTCCCTCTGTCCCCTCTTACCATGATGACACCGAAGTTGGTACAAGAATAACTGCGGAATATATGTATGAGAAATTGTTTTGCGGTTGGTGATGTTATTATCACATATATCAAATATTGCTGCAGCCAAACTCTGTGGGTATCACTTAGCGTTCAACGTACATCAATTTCCGTGGTATAAATATACGTATTTGCATACCGCGCGTGTGTGCAAACACGGTTCTGCTTTTAGATTGGAGTGTATCTTACACTTGCGACCCTTAACGTCAAGTGCCAGAACAGGGTTGGACAACTGTAAATTGAGCGCACCCCACGGAGTTGAGACTTAATTAGACTTATACACATCACTAGATATACTTCTTAGCAGGTGTACTTCTAACACTATCACGCCACATGTCTACGCTATTGTATGCCAGACGTAGAATGTGTCTTGAGTTGGACGTATCTTAAAATACATCCGCCCGATCACACACACCTAAGGCCACAATTTTTGGCCACATTCATTAAAGGGCAAAATACATCAAACTCAGACATGAGGCGCTATATCGACTGATCACAGGCAGTGACTTTGGATGTTGGATGAGTCTATGTAGAAATATGGCAGCATGCAAAGAGCAATTGGAGAATTTTCTGTGTAAACAGAGCTGTTTTGATCATTCTCGCCCTCCACAACATATCTAAATAATTTTGTGCGTATAATTTTGCTTTAATAATAGTTGACATTTGAATGGGATTTCAGCGCTATATATTCAGTCACAGCTGTCACATTGAATGTCGGACTCTGCATTGAGAGGGATGTTGTGTTGTCATTATAAGCTGGATGTTAATACACTTGATTTTGTGCAGGTATTCTCTATAAATACTGCTCTTTATGCAAAGTGTGTACAAGAAGCCAGATAAACATTACTGGAGTCTATTAACATAAAGAATTAGTCTACATTGCCATTTAAGTGTAGCATTAAATATAGATCTTAATTAAGAAAGTCTTCACCTAATCCGATTCTCTGTATTTACATTATTTATTTATATGCTTTAGAAATACCATAGTTATTAGTAATAGCGGAACAAGGTGTGCGCAGGACGATCAAATCTCTGTCACCGTATTCATGAACATGAATTCATTTCATCCCCACTGACACCGTTTTCAGGTTAAATCTCTCCTGTAAACATTAGCGAGCTGCTTTGTGATAGTACATCCTACACAAAACACAATCCTCTGCTGTATACAGGAACACAACGAATCATCGCTCTCACCTTTAGTGGGGTTCCAGTATTTTAGGAAACACAAAGAGAAATAAACTTTGTTTTTTAAAGTTACACTTTTCTTTCCTAAAGTTATACAAACGAGTACAACATACAATATATATTTTATTTTTCATTTGTATTGGTAAATATTAAGGAAAGAAAGTATATATATTCTTGTGATAGGTGGTAAAAATTTAAGGAATGAGAGTATAATTATTCTTGTGATAGGACTTTACCTAGCTTATTTATGCTGGCAAGCCCGCTTCCAGAACTCACCATTCAGTAAAGTGGCCATAGTTTGTTCTCTCTTCCCCACAATCCCTCTCTCTTCTCGTTCTTTAAATCAGGGCCGTGGTTCTTAGTCTCGTCACTTGAGATATCCCACCCGCCACCCTAAAATCTAGCGGCAGCCTATTGGTTGATCAGGCGCTGAGTGAATACAATAGGCATACTAACTCTAGTCAAGCAGACTTAAGAAGATTCTACCCAACATTGTGAAAAGATCAAAACACAATTTGAAAATTTTGTGCTGTATATTTTCCAAGTTTGCAAAATACAGTTTTAGTTTGCATTTTGCACAACGTATATTACTTTGTTGCTTAGATGATAATTTATTTCAAGCAATATCAGAAATTGTGAAACCTTTCTTGTAAAATTAAAAAAAACAAAAAACAAAACTGTGGCTTAATCAGAAACAGCTGCCTAATCCAGAACCATATCGATGTAAATGTAATAATTAGCCTGGCCCGTCATCACAAGTGGAACAGGTGGTATTATTTTTCTGGCATACTATAGGAGATAGAACAGTCTAACGATTGTCATTAGTTGTGTGTGCAGAGTTCAATTCATACCTGGTGCATTACACCTTTAGCAGATGGGCTTCTCTCTCTATCATATCCGCTATTTATCCCGCCGACAGTGAAAAAGCTGTGTGTTGTATTCAGTCTGTTTGTTGTGTTTAAAAGTTTTTCTATTAAGCATAAATTGTAAAGTGACTGTGTGCGTGGGCGGTCTGTACATTGTCTGCAATGTATGCCTCCAGAATTTACTCGCAGGGAACTTATTTCATAGCATTAAGCTACAGAATGACACTTTGTGCCTTTCAAACAAAAACAGTTATTTTATTGAAATATATAGATCTCAAAGCTACTATCTGGTAATTGAGCATTTCAGATTCATATTTGTTCAAAATAGCTCCATACAGCGAATGTAGTTTGCAAAGAATGAAGTGTAATCTACGGATGGTATAAAACATTAATATAAATAATACTACAATAGTGGTTTATATGTTTAGCGCCTACACTCAGGGTTAGAAGGAAATATTTTTTTCTTACAGGAATACAATGTATGAACCGACAACATAGACTTGTTTCCCCCTGAATGTTATCTTTCCTCTTGTGCAGAATTCATTCTAGCAGTTTGCAGTTTGTTTCAAGACCGGACAGGCTTATTACCCTGCCCCATCCACTGGCTCTTCAGAGATGCACTCAGTGACATCATCACGCACCAACTTAAAATACCAGATGGGGACAGGTATTAGAGATGTGCGCTGACCCCCGTGTTTTGGTTTTGGATGTGGTTTTGGTTCTAAGACTGGTTTATGTTTTGGTTTTGCTACTGGTTTTGCCAAAAAATTGTGAAAGATTTTGGTTTTAGATCTGGATTTAATTAAAAATTGTGGAAAATAGGTAAAATAATTTAAATGTGTGTGTATTTTTGCTCCTATATTACTATTTAAAGAATTAACATTCTTTTCCAGTCATTTCCAGTCTATTTTCTAATGATTACTTCACAACCGTCCCAATTGTCACCAGTTTTGGCCAAGTTTGCAGTGAGCTGTCTTAATGAAGGATTTTGTAATGTTGCCATCATTGCATTTGCATTCTCCCATTCAACTTAAAAATAATCAGTCTTCACGGTTCTCTAACTCACTATTATACATACTTACTTGTGTGGGTAGGGCAACTATAGGCCTATCTCAACTATCTGTTTTACATATTTCTTTCATTTTCCTTCACTAATAGAACATATAATTATTATTTATATACATTTCATATTTATATACATGGGTCTTGGCAACTACATCCGTTGCAAGTCTCGGGAAGTCCCCTTTACGCCAGGGTTAGACGAAGCTCCCCCAATATATACGAGTCCCCTGATTTAATTCAGAAGGGCAGCATTGCAGCACAGAGCATATAAGTAAAACAAGGTATAAAAGCTCTGCTCTTGGCTACCAATGAATGCTCTGATCATTGAGAAGTGCATAGTAATAGTCTTTGAAGTTTTTTATATAGATGCAGGCCACATTCATCTATTTACTTTTATAAATGTCTAACTCTATTAATTCAAACCACTGTTCATCCAATGACCTCTGGCTGTTACTGGAGCTTCACTATTCAAAATATATTGTGTGCGTAGTCTTTAAAGTTTTATAGTACTAGTCTTTAAAGTTCTTGGTCTGGGTGCAGGCCACCTTCATCTATCATCATTAACATTTATTTGTATAGTTACAGCAATTTGGTATCCACTTGTCTAAATATCTACTGATTCCTCTGTCCATCTAATGACATCTGATTGTTACTGCCTCTTCACTCTCCATGATGCATGCTGTCTAACATTCCAGATGTAGTGTGTGCGTAGCATTTCAACATTTTTATCTCTTGCAGCATTAAAAAAATGTTGTTTAATTTGTCTAATGAGCTTGCTTCAGTTGGTACATGGCAGATGACATATTTTTTGTAGCAGCTGCAATATTCTACATGCGGACACTGGATGTCGAAAATGCCCAGAAACTCCCTTTTTTAAATATAGACGTCAATGAATTGACAAAATTGACAAGTGTTGGAAAATAAAATGTATAGGGTTTTTCGGTGTGTGCAGCTGCGTTGACACTCACACGCAAACACCCAGTTTTTTCAAAATTAATTCAGATGTCACTGCCCCACACAAAATTACTTTCACTAAAAAAAATTTAATTTTTAAAAGAAATAAATAGATTTGTTTTTTTGAATTATGCTGCTAATAGAATAGTCATACAGCAAAAGCACACATTTTTTCTCCACTAAAAATACCTACTCTCCCAGAATGTCCGGGAAACTCCTTGGGTATTGGGAGTCCCCCTAGACTCCCAAAAATGCAGGCTAAGCTCCCGGATCACCTCTGTGCTACAAGAAAATGGCCACCGCTCTCCAGCACACAGAGAGGTACGCTACAAGAAAATGGCCATCGCTCTCCCATACTGATGACACAAGACACCTATGTCTGTTTGTCTCTGTGTTTATCTGCCTGTGTGTCAGTTGCCTACTCTCCCAGAATCTCTTGGAGACTCCTGAAATATTCCCTCCTGGAAAGTGAGCTGAATCCCCAGACTAACACTGTGCCTCCCAAACTGCCAACTTGCGCACGTGTGCATGTAATAATGCGGCGTGACACCTGATTGGGGCAGCACAGTGGCTCAGTGGTTAGCACTTCTGTCTCACGACACTGGGGTCATGAGTTCGATTCCCGTCATGGCCTTATCTGTGAGGAGTTTGTATGTTCTCCCCATGTTTGCGTGGGTTTCCTCCGGGTGCTCCGGTTTCCTCCCACACTCCACAAACATACTGGTAGGTTAATTGGCTGCTAACAAATTGACCATAGTGTGTGTGTGTGTGTGTGTGTGTGTTAGGGAATTTAGACTGTAAGCTTAAAATGGGGCAGGGACTGATGTGAGTGAGTTCTCTGTACAGCGCTGCGGAATTAGTGGCGCTATATAAATAAATGGTGATGATGATGACGATTCCGTGCTAGAACAAGTATGTGCCATATCAGGGAACAGCAAGAAAACTGAGGTTCCTCCTGACTCAGTGAGTTAACACAAGGCTTGTATTACAAGTAATGAATTTTTCATTGTCCTTATAATAATCATAATTTAATAGAAGTCCAAAATGTACTTGTTAGTTAGATGGAGAGAGTTTAGATAGTTAAAGAATTAATCTTCCTTTCGTGCTACACTATACAGCCACTTGGTGGAGCTGTACACACACCTGTGTGGGACTAAGTAGCCCCATGGGTGGAGCTAAACATTTCCCTTTGGTGGAGCAGGACTCGCCCCCTTCACTGGCACTCTGCACAACATCTGGTGCCTAGGTGTTACTTGCATAATGTACCTGGAACTATTTTTAAAAGTATGCATGTATTGTTACATACAAGATCTGTGTGTATAGTATATTTCCTTTGTGACGGCCACCTATAATATGACCACTAACAGCTCCCAGCGTTCTAAGTCATGTTTTGCATCAAGTCCCTGTTTTAATAAACTTATTTGTTTGTTGTATTCCATCCAGGCGTCTTTTGTTGTTCTGCTTTGATGTCAGAACCCATTTCTGGCTTTGCTTAGAAGACTTGTTGCATCTGGACCCTAGATTGGGTTTTTATGAGTCGTGCCATGCAACAAAGCGACTTAAACATTTCAACCTCCCAAAACCATTTCATTGTAATGCAAGATGTTGTGTTTTCAATTAAATGGAAAAAGAATGAAAAGTTTATTGTTTCATTAAAAACTAAAAATCAAAATGTACCTTCGACTGCCACAAAAAAAGAAACTTGTAAAAATGAAATAGGGGAAACATGAAAAATATCATATTAATTATATTAATAACTCGTAAGTCACCCTTTTATGTAAGGGTTATATTTTCTATTGGACAAATAATCATTTAGAGTTTACAATAGGTTGAATTTGATGGGATTTTGTCTTTTTTTCACCATAAGTAAATATGTAGCTAAAGGATGGTCCAGTTCTCCTAATTTCTAATGATCTGATTGGTTACGATTGGTCTAGAACTCTGGAAATTGTGATGCTCTCTTAAGGCCTGATTCATTAAATAACTGGCGATTCATTGCATATAATGTGAATAATTACTCTTCGCATGCCCACAACAGAATCATACACTACACAGAATACAGATGCCCTTAGATAATGTACAGTAAGAGCGTGCCAAGCTTGAGTGCACGTAGTCAGTGTACAGTAAGGGCGAGCCAAGCTGGAGCAAACACAGCAGCGTCCGATTCAAGCTTAGGGCATCTCTAAGGTACGTGTTTTTCTGTTGTATATCTTGCACCAGCTACAGGTCTGGTGTAAGTGCTGATTACTAGAGATGACAGCTGTGTATACTGCTAGAACATGTGTTTGTATCAGGAGCAACTGTAAAAATGTTATTTCATGTTCAGTAGACATTATTAAATCCTTCTAAATATATTTCATGTGAAAAAAATAAAATAAAAACGTTTTTATGTTTTGTCATTAATGACTATATTATTAACAGGTGACATTAATTGAATAGTTTTAGTTTTTCTGTGCGTTCTTTTGTGATTTTATGTTCCACATATATATTGGATGGATCCCGCAGTGTATTTTCAAGTAGACAGACCCGTATTCATCACCACACGTATAACATCCGCTCCTTGCTGATTACGGATGTGCGTATACCTGATTTACATGCATTTTAAAAAAAAAACATACATTACATTTGCTTTGTGTTCCTTAATGTGGCCCTAGGTGTTAAAAGTTGCTTTCAATGTTCACCTTGCAGTAGACAGATGAAAGGTACCTTCTAAGTGGTCACTGTGGTTCAATTCAAATTTTGCACCTAAATGCAATGTTACTAAATTAACTTTAAAACCTATTAATAACTAAAGCTACTGGTCATGTAGAATCAAGCTTTAGTCTAGTTAGGTTGGATTCATTTGGGAATAATGTAAATTTATATATTTTTACTGTGGCTCAAACATCCCTTCTATTACGGCCCGATTCATGTCTGAACCTAACTTGCGCGTAAGTTGTGTTTATAAGAATAGCATGAACTTGAGCATAGTTCCGGCCCTATTTAAATCCAAGCGATTTGAATCTGTGCAGAAGTACAATCTGCCTGAACATTACTTGCCATATGTAGACACACAGAACAGTATATACACAGGTATAAGTACAAGATAAGGTCACATCAGAAGGCATAAAACTTTTATTTGGTCATAAAATAATATAACAACTCTTAACAAGGTAATCATTTACATAAACATTTATTTTCACGTATGATATATTGTATATTAGTTTTTTTTACAGTAATTTAATAAATAAAAGTGCTTTCAATGTGTGCTGTACATATAATGCATTTTTATAATCTATCTTAGTTGCCTACAGTTGTTCTGTGCTAGATCCTGGCACACAGGAGGTCCTGTCCTGGGGGTGGGTACGTTGGGGAAAGGGAGATCTCTAATGGGGAACCTAGTGCTTTACTGGGCCAGACAGCCTTCTTGGTTGAGTAACTGCGCCCCCATCATCATGAGGCCATGCCCCCATCATCATGAGGCCATGCCCCCTGCCTTGCTGCCCTTCAATTCCCCATTCCGCCTCTTAAATCATAGACCGTGTCAACTGCGTTCGGACATAATTTGCATGCAATTGCGTTCATTGGCGTCAGGTCCATTTCTAAGCAAGCACAGAACTATTTCACGCAAATTATACTACAGAAAATGAACAGGCAAACATGAATCAGACCCATAGTTCTAGTTCCTATGTACAGAACAAAAATTTAGATATATTTGCAAGACTAACAAAACATTTAACTCTGTCGGATGAGTTTCTTTTAAACAGCAAAATTGCTTTACTCATTCCAATCTAATCTCTGCAATGTATGTGTCAATCTACTGTTATGACGTAGAATTCAGCTTTTACTTTTGTAAAGCTTTTGAGGTCTATGAATAAAATGACTTTTTATATTTACTTCAGCTGTTCAAGCTCTAACCAAAATCTGAAGGTGATATCTGGGATTCCTGATAATACCAGAGGAAAGGGACCTTCAGCATTAGAAATGGTCATGCACATGCAGTGTATTAAGTCTCTATGTCCCTATCACTGGCACTTAGAAACCTGGAGGCACCCTCGTTTGAAAGAGATAAGTCCCCTCTTTCAAAGGATATTGCACAAGTATATTCTTTTTTTTACAGGCACTGAACCTATAACCTTACAGCAACCAGAGTCATGTTGTTCTCTCTAACAGAATGTGTCTTTTACTTTTGGCAGCAATTTGCATATTATTAATTTACTAACGTGTCTCAAGATCTGAATCCATAATGGTGTCGATGTGCTCCTATAACCAGAATTCCAATAATGTGGTTAGGAACCGTCACATTAGACAATATCATGGTGCATCAAATCTATCATGGTGTATCAAAACTCTTCTTATCAGAGGAACACATTACCCAGCTTATTTATTAACCTATTGTAGTTTTTTTTTTTTGCAATTGTTGCATTCATTTTGAAGATATTAGTGCACATATTAAACTGTGGTTCACTTGTAAGGCGCCTGTTTTGCATTTACACATAAGTTTTTTTATTTGCAAAGTATGAGAAATTTAAAAAGTCTAATAAATACATGTATGTGAAATAAACGGTTTATTGATCTTGTAAGATTTTTAATAATAAATTGTAATAAAGGAAATCTCCTATACAGACCTGCTTTCACTTTACCGATTCTCTTGCATACCAGAGAAAAACATTTGTGCTCATTTGAAGTAATATTTCAGATACAGAGAAATTATAGGTGCTATCTACATTAATCATGCATATATTGTAATTATCAATAAAAAGCCTTTGACACTTATGAAATGCTTGTAATTTTACCTCAGTATACCATAACAACATCTGACAAAAAGGTCTAAAAACAATGAAGCGACAAACGCTGTGAAAACCAATACTTGTGTCATTCTCAAAACTTTTGACGATGACTGTACAACATACAGTATTATTGGGTATAACATCTAAATGATGAAAATATTGGTGAGATTGGAAAGGAAGTCATACTGCAAAACAGGTTATATATTAAAGTGAAGTATAAACAAGAAGTGAGTGTTCTTCATGACCTTAATAGCTCCTAAACCAAGAATAACAAATAAGAGCTTTAAATGAAGTATCAGTGATCATGTTTTGCTGTTTAATTAGTAGTTATACAAAATTATTATCAATGTAACATAATATACAAGATACTACAGTAAGTCAAAATTTTCCTGTGAGAATATATATTCATAAAGATGAGACTTAAATCTAATAACTCATTTTGATGAGCTTTTAAATCCCTGGACTAGTCACTAATCACAAAAGAAATAAAAATAAATATCCTTATTTCTGCTGCTTACACACATGTAATACATAAATTAAACATAAAAATACAAACATACACAACACTAAAGTGTATATTCCTTCAGAATTCTTCTTTCATACATGTAGAATTCGGGTTTAATTTAAAAAACTCCCATAAAACGATTGGTGTTTTTGGTTAAAACCCAAAAAAGACAGAAATTTGATTGCCGATTTGTGACCGTCCAATTCCTATATGAGGATTTTCCACTATACCAGGCACAGACAACAAGTGGCAGGGCAATGTCAACACTGACAACATTTTGTTTGTAAAATGTATTCTTTATTTGCATAAAAATATACAAAAAACAGACATAAAGATGCAAGTTTATAATTTATATGCAAGTGTACTACGTCGCAGCACAGCTGGAAAACAATACACCGTGAAACATAAATCAGTGATAGTTTATAGCACAATACAAGACATATGGCATACAACGTGACTTCCTACACTATACCTCAAGTACTGCACTATTCATTCATCACTTAAACAAGACAACTGTTCCAACAAAGAGCAAAGGGTGTGACGGGGGAGATAGGTGAAGTAGGTAATCACATGTCTGAAGCTTTATTGATAAACAGACATATATAAGGGAAAGGTGAATAAATAGACAATCACAAAGTTAAAGCGTTGTGATTGGGGAAGGCAAGAGAGAGGTATTCACAGGCCCAAGGCTTTATTGAAGTACAGACATATAGAGTGAAGAAATAGGAGAGGTGTTTAGTCATCTTCTTCATCAGTATTGTCCATGATGGAAAAGTATTTTAGCAGGCTGTGCATCAGCCTGCTACAGTCCTGGATAGACATCTGCTCCTTTTTCAATATGAGACAAACCTGGCATGCCATAAAGCATCCTTAACACAGTTTATAAGGTACCAGCCCTTGTGGATTTCCCTGTAAGTTTGAGTGCCAGGGAATAGTCCATAAAGTACTGACTCGCACCACAGGCAGTTGGGGGACACAGTGTCTGAGTTCATGTTCCAGGGCACATACAGAGGCACAGTCCCAAGAGGTCCTTAGATGTTTCCTCATTCACAAGGCACCTGTTATGACTGGCTTTGTTTTGTATCTGGTAGCAGTACCTATAATCCATCAGAGGTGCTGCTGCTGTCCTGCTCCTGAACTCTGCAACATGCCTGAAGGAGTTAATCTCCTTGTCTGATGCTAATTAGAACTGCACCTGTTGCATTGCTTTAAGTACCTGCCTCTAGCTAACCTGCTCCTGTGCTATTTGGTATATACCTGCTGGACTGAACTTCTGTGTATGACCCCTGCCTGTACCTTGGACCTTGCCTGCTTGACTGAGACCCAAAATCATTTGCCTGTACCTTGGACCACGCTGTTTTGCCTGTTGCCCTGACCTTTTGGACAGACTTCTGGACCTCGCCTATTTGCTTGATCTCTGCCTGGCTATTTGGATTTGTTTGTCTGGTCTCTATTTGATCCCGGCACAGCCTTGTGCCTTCTGGACTGGGGTAAACTTATTATACTTGTTCCTGCCATTTTACTATACAGTCTCTTTTGGAACCTGTTATCCGTGGATTTGAGTTATCTTTGTTAATATATTTACCTGAATAAAGACACTTTGCCTTACACTTCCGTTGCACTTTGTCTTTATCTGCACAGGTTCCAGGAGTGCACGAAGATGCTGAGGTGCAAACCCCAATGGATAGACATCCATGTCAGTTCTTTGCGTCTCTTAGTGAACCCCTTGGAGCCACATCTTCCCAGATGAACATTGCTGTAGCAGCAGGGAGCCCTGGAATAGAATCTACCGTGCGTTTATAGAAAATTTGGCCACATCCAGGTAAAACCAGGTAGTGTCCCAGTTGTAAGGGAAGGAGCTGTCCAACTTGTCCCACATAAGACCTCTCCAAAGAGGCAGGAGGAAGAAGGGGCATATGGTGTTGCCCACAGAGCCGTTGTTCTTCTCACAAAGACTGCGGAAGATATAGTTACCAATAAAGAAGACTTACACATGTTGGGGATTTTAGATATCCCTTTCCCACCTTTCAGGGGCTCCTTGTACAGAACTACTTGCTTTACTCCGTCCATTTTGGAACCCCAGATGAAGTGAAACACTGTAGTTGTGATTGCCTTGTACACAAGTGCCCACGCCTGGGCCGTGTACTGCAGAAGGATCTTTTTGTACAATCATCATCATTTATTTATATAGCGCCACTAATTCCGCAGCGCTGTACAGAGAACCCACTCACATCAGTCCTAGCCCCATTGGAGCTTACACTCTAAATCCCCTAACATACACACACACACACAGAACGAGAGACTAAAGGCAATTTTTAATAGCAGCCAATTAACCTACCAGTATGTTTTTGGAGTGTGGGAGGAAACCCACGCAAACACGGGGAGACCATACAAACTGCACACAGATAAGGCCATGGTCGGGAATTGAACTCATGACCCCAGTGCTGTAAGGCAGAAGTGCTAACCACTAAGCCACCGTGCAAACGATGTCTTCAATGGTAAGGTCTCAGAGGCTGCACAGTCCAATCATATCATTTCAGCACTAGGCGTAGAAATAGAACCAGAGAAGCTCTCCGCTGTGTTCAATTGGTCGGTGCCCAGAGAGATCATGGCAATCCAAAGGTTCTTCAGATTTAGCAGCAACAGATGTTTTGACAGTAAATTCTCAAGAATTGTTAGCCCTATTACTGCCTTGACCAAACAGGGGGCTCCTAAGAACACATGGACTCCTCAGGCACAAAAGGCTTTTCACACCTTTAAACAAAGTTGACACATTGGCAATTGGAGCTAGAGCCATGATACACCAGTCAAGGACGACCTTCACCCCTGTGCCTTCCTTTTAAAGAGATCACCTCCGCTGACTACCAGAATTCCTCTCTCTATCCTCACTGACCACAAGAACCCACAGTATATTTAGGGGGCAAAGAAGTTGAACTCTCAAAAGGCATGGTGGGCGCTATTCCTAACTTCATCATAACATATCGACCAGGATTCAGCAACATCAAGACCAACACACTCTTCTGGCAGTTCTCCCCTGAATGACCCTTGATGGATGGTGAAGTAATTGTACCTCCAGGCTTGATTTTGGGAGCGGCCATCTCTTCAAAGTTGCTGCACAGGATCCAGGTTGAAATGGCAGCACTCACCAAGGTGCCCAAGGCACCTGAAAGCAAGAGGTTCAGTCCTCCAGGGTGCCAGCTGTAGGTCCTGCAATGGGGACGTGGCATCAGAAGAACAATCAAATTGGTCCTCTAGGAATTCATATTGCTGACTGTAAGGAAAGATAATCCTCCCTTGTTAAATGCTGCACTACGTGTGCATGTACCAAGGACCCATGTCTCCATCGAAATCATCATCAAAACCCCCAGCTCCAATGTAACACCACTATTTTAGTGATAATGGATTGCTTCTCCAAACAAGTCCACTTCATGGCATCTAGAAGTTTCTATGGTACTATGACTCAAATGCCAAGGATGCCTGATCCCAATTGCTTGCATGTGCAGAGTTCTCACAGAACAGCCTAGAGCAGGTTTCCATGGGGATATCCACCTTCTACTGTAACCACAGTTTCCACCAGGTGGTCATCCCTTCTTCCCATGTCTGCTCTGAGGTTCATTCTGCAGACAATCATGTGCAGGATCGCAAGGCACTATAGAAATGGCTGTAGGAGTAGCTGTAGACGGTGGTAGCTAACCAAAAACGGTTTGCGGACCGGAGACAGTACAGGCCAGTGTTCTCAGTGGGCAATAAAGTGTGTCTCTCTACCCGCAACATCATGATGAACATCATTCAAACTGGGGCTGAAGTACATTACTCAATAGCCAATCATCGGCAAGATAGTTCATGCTACATTTACCACCTTGCTTCCAGATCCACCCAGTGTTACACATCTCCCTTCTGAATCCAGTGGTGAAGAACCTGTTTCCAAGACAATGGATGATTCCTGCTCCTGCAGTAGATGTAGAGGACCAACAGGGATACATTATCCAGTCGATCTTGGACTACTGCAGATCCAGGAGAGGCATACAATACATGGTGCAGTGGTGAAGATGACACCTCTTGCAGTAAAGTCGATTGATCTCCATGCACCTGGCTGCATCCTGCCAAGCCTCGACTCTGCTCCTAAAGGTGTGTGAGTGGGGGGGGCACTGTGAGGATCCACCATAATATCAGATACAAACGACAGGTGGCAGTGCACTGTTATCATTGACAATTGCAACATGTAGAATCCAACGCAATACCAGTTACAGATGATAGGTGGCAGTACGCCATCAATTCTGACAGCTGCACATTCAAGTCAGGGGCAAGTAAATTAGGACTAAATACTAAACCTGTATTAAGTTATTTCAGTGAGGTAAAATTGGGACTTTTATTAAGTTTCACTTTTGTGTTTAAAAGTTTTTATTGCATTTGTCAAAGTACGCAAGATAGGTATTATAGTCATCAGACTGTTACTAGTATATATATATATATATATATATATATATATATATATATATATATATATAGCATATATTGTATACATTACATATCTATGTCAGAGTATAACAGAGAACTAGAAAGAGAGAGGGAGAGAGAATAATATATTACATAATCTGAAGTAAGGTTAGATGATAGATAAGTACACTGTTAGTGATATATATAGAAAGTATATAGCACTGATGGGAACAGGCAGCCTTAGAGCAGCCCTCTGAGTCTTCTCCTGCAGCTCCTTCCGGCTCAATTATCATAGTACTGATATGTTATTGCAGATAGGGTCTCTATCTTTCAATAAAATATACAATGAATTTACTACTGAGATTAAATGTAAATTGTGGCCCATTTGAAGGTTAGATGGTTGCTCATGCGGCCCCTGAAGCGTCTCAGGTTACCTATCAATGGTATACAGATAACTTAACTCCAAAAACATACTAAGTTAATTGGCTGCTATCAAATTGACCCTAGTCTCTCTCGGTCTGTGTGTGTTGGGGAATTTAGACTGTAAGCCCCAATGGGGCAGGGACTGATATGAGTGAGTTCTCTGTACAGCGCTGTGGAAATAGTGGCGCCACATACATAACTGATGCTGCTGACGTAGTGTATATATATCAGTGCTCCGCAACCCATGCCACAAGGTGTTGCTAAGTGTGCCGCAGTGCAATGACTCCAACAGGAGAAAAAGCACAATATTTATGGCAGTACATGCGTCATATTATGGTTAACTGAAAGAATTTTCTTTAAGTAAATAATTTTACCATTTGTTCTATATGTTTTTCGTAAAATATTTTATTATTATTTTATAGGGGTGACACTTATGAATGTATTGCGTAAGTGTGACGTTCCCACGTGTTCCTGATCTCTTCGCTGCTTGGGTGTGAGAGATGTGAGGACTGAGGTGGGAACAATTGAGAATGCATTTGGTCAGTGCTCACATCTGCCGCCTTGCAGCAGACTATTTCATTCAGAATTATTCTTTTCTTATGGGAGTGTTGTAAAAAAAATAAAGATTGTAAAAAGGTAGTACAATGAAGAATACATTTGATATGGATTTTCGTGGTGTGGTGAAGAAGCAGCTCCAAAACCAGAATGAGTAATTTGCATAGAACAACTTTCAAACGAGGCAATGGTGCCAAGTAAACTGATTCGCCATTTAAAATCAAAACATTCTAGTTGCGTCAACAGGCACAAACAACATTTTCAGCGGCTTTTAAATCAAAATCTAAAACAGAGGCAATTTATGAGGTCATCTGTCAGTTTCTGACAAAGCGTTAAAAGCTAGTTACCACGTTGCAAAATTATTTGCATGTCAGAAAAAAAACACATACTGTCGGTGAAACACTTATTAAACCAGCATGCATGGAAATCGTTCAATTAATGCTTGGGCCTAGTGAAGTTATGGAAGTGAGCAAAGTTTCATTGTCGGCTATTACTGTTAAAAGATGTATTGACAATATGTTGAACGATATTCTGTAAACACTTTTTACAAAATTGAAAACGGACGAGAAATTTTTACTTCAAATCGACGAATCCAGATATTAAAAATCGGACACAACTAATAAGTATTGTTTGTTTCGTTGACAAGGACTGAATAAAAGAACATTATTTATTTTGCAAAGCGCTTCAGGGTGGACTACTGGTGAGGAAATTTTTCAAGCAACAAATGATTTCTTCGAAGCTTGCGGCTTTCGATGGAGTAATTGCATTAGTGTTTGCACGAATGGCGCTGTGGCAATGATGGGTGATAAATAGGGGTTTGTCTCGTGTGTAAAACTACAAACTCCGACAATACAAATTACACATTGCAGCATACATCGGGAAGCATTAATGGTCAAAACTTGCCAGAGGAACTATTGCAAACGATGAACGAATGCGTCAACATCATAAACATTATTAAATCAGGAGCCTATTTTGCGAATTTTTGAAATACTCTGCGTAGAATTGCAATACGAATATCAATCCTTTGTGTTTTACACCGAAATACATTGGCTGTCTCGAGGCAAAATTCTGGCAAGATTATTTGAGCTTCACTACAAGGTTAGTCATTTTCTATTAAATCAAAACATGCCCGAACTGCACCAACTCCTCGAAGATAATCACTGGACAGTCAAACCTCCGTACATGGCTGACATATTCAAGCACCTGAATGAACTTAATAAAAAAATGCAACGTCAGAATGAAAATTTATTGACATGATCCGACACATTAAACGGATTTAAACTTGAACTTTGGCAAATGAAGTTACGAAAAGTATCACTAGAAATGTATAAAAGGTCCAACCAGATTACGATTGAAACTACCAGATCATATTGAATCTGGCTCAACGACATTTAACATTGCTACAATAGAGATTTGAGCAATACTTTTGCACAATTAATACGGAGCAGTAAGATTGAATCCGAAATCCTTTTGTAACTAATGCCAAAAATTCTACAGAAGCACTTTCTCTTCAGATTCAAGAGGAATTTCTTGAATCTGAGGGATGGGACTCTAAAATTGAAATTCGCCAAAGTTCCATTGGATGTTTTCTGGATTGCGGTTCAGGAAGAATATCCTCGGATTTCCGACAAGGCTATCGCAGTTCTGTTCCCCTTTTCTACAATATATCTATGTGAACAAAGTTTTTCAACTCTAGTTTTAATAAAAAATGATAAGCGGTTGTGCTTGAAGGCCCTTGACCAAGAACTTCGAGTTGCTCTGCCAAATATCTAGCAGAATATAAAACTATTGTGCTAATTAAAACAAGCACAGGTTTTACATTAGTTCTATTTAAAAGTTAATATTATAGTTATAAGCTAACATAGTTAACATTAGCTTTATTTGCTGCCATGTTACATTTATCAAATAATAAATTACAATAAAATGTAATTTCTTTGTATGCACTTTGCAATTCCTGCTTTTTTTTTTCGGTATATTTTTGCTTTTGGTGTCCTACGGTAATCTGAGGGCTTAGGTGTGCCCAGGGTGAGAAAAGGTTGCTGAGCACCAGTATATATTATGAATTCCTGTCAGAATATGACAGTGAACAGGAAAAGCAGATACTGGGGTTATATGATCCCACAATATTGGTTAGATGGTGTGTAGATTGCTGGTGATGTGTATAAAGCGGGTGAAATTGCCTATTCCCATTACACTATGACGGGTAACGGTAAACGCGCTAAAAATATATAGCAATAGCTACGGTTATTCTATTGAGAAGACGTTTTGCACTCTCTCGGCGGCCCCACACAGTCTCCAGACCGTCTATAGTACACAAAAATATATATTCAATATTCCTGTCAGATATATATATCTAAAATATATATATATATATGTTATTTAAGTGTATATATTAAATATTCCTGTCAGAATATGACAGAGAACCAGGAAAGCTGTTGGTTGGATTATACCAGGGGTCAGGGAACTTTTTGCCCCAAAATATATTTACATACGCCGACATTACCCCCTTGATTTGAAAGGAAGGAAATCATATATTATCAATTATTGGAATTCAAAATTTTATTGAATCTATTCAACATTTCTTTGAAAGCTTCAAATTCAAAACTTCAGGTTTTGGAGAAATGATGTTGCTTCATTTTTGATACGAGAGCATCAATATTGAGGAATTTTGATGTCAGAGCTATTTGGATACAGTCTTCAGCGTCCAATCGATTTCTCTGCTTTGTTTTTACGTTCGTTATAGTGGAAAATCCTTGATCACAAAGGTAGGTTGTTGGAAAAGCCAGCAACTTTTTGACGGCCTCCTCATGTGCAATTTTGATGCCTTTGCAGCTGTTCACATCCAAAAATATGACAGATCTGCTTTGTTTTCAAATGCAATACGTGCTTCATTATTGTATCGAAGCTCAAGAAGTGCCTCTGCCAACCCTGGAGGCTCTTCTGGTACAACAGCAATGTCACATTTATAGGGGTCTACAATCCAACTGACAGCATGTGACTCGGCAGCATTACCCCCAGGAATTTCATTTTTACCCCATTTGGGGTAATTTACCCGTTCCCTGACCACTGGGTTATACAATCCTGCAATTTTGGTCCTGCAGTGATGGTATGACTGTCACAAGTTAGTGAGTTTATAGATAGATAGATAGATAGATAGATAGATAGATATATATATATATATATATATATAAATTAATTAAATATATATTAAATATTCCTGTCAATAAATGACAAAAGACCTGTCAGAATATGGCAGAAGACATCACAGTCACACAACAATGGTGCTATGAGGGTCAGCAGACAGTTAGTGATACTTATGGAGCGGGTGATATTACATATTCCCGTTATCCTATGACAGGGGACGGTAAACAGGCGGGAAATAGCTGTGGAGCCGGTTACACTCTCTCCGCGGCCGCTTCCACCTGCCGCAGCTCCAGGCGCCAGACCGCCTAGACCCCTGCCCGCGGCTTCAGTCAGCCGCCTCCCGCTACTGGCTGGCCCAGGGCAGCACGTCACACCAACAACGCGCTGCGATTGGTCCTCTCAGCTGTCAGTTACTCACGCAGCAGCCAGGGGTCATTTAAGTTTACTGTCAGGAAATAAATAAATAAGTCGCCTGTAAATTAGAAATGCGTAGAGCATAATAATAATAAAAAAAAACCCAGTAGAGCGTCTGGGACACTCTAACCTGCTGACTGGCACAAGAAGGGAGGGATGATTATGATGGACGCGCTCAGCGACCAATAATCGGCGGGTGTAGCGGAGAAGCCCGTGGCTTCAGAGCCGGCTGGTGACGCAGCCAGGAGGCACGGGGCCGGACACGTGACGTCCCTCACCATGAACCATTAGCGGGTGTCCGCTGTCACATGAAAACTGAATGTGTCACTACCGACAATCCCAGAGTGACACTTTAATTCCCGCCCTTTATAGATGACTGGCGTCTTAACTGACCAATCAAAACGTCGCTAGACCGTAGCCGGCGGGTTAATGGCCAACGAAATTGAACATTACAGTGGAGTAGGCGGGGCCAAGAGACAGACAGTTCGTTTTGTTTTGGGGCGTAGCCAGGACACGCGTGCCGCTCATCGCTACTCCTTGATTGCCAGGGCTTTGGACCAATGGCAGCACGAGGTGGCGGGGCAACGACCAATGGTGGGAGACTGGTGTCTGGCAGTGGGCGGGGCAGCGGGTGACAGTTGACAGAGGCATGGAGGATTTAGTGAGCGGGACGGAGGAGGAGGACACTGCGATCCCTTAGCGCAGGTAATTACCTCACGGTAACCGGGGGTCGGCGCTCCCGGGGGTCCGTGCTGTGTGAGGGAGAGATCGGACTATGAGGAGAGGGGTGTGGAGCCGGCAGACCCCTCCTCTCTGTCCTTCCCATCCCCACTCAGCCCACTCCCCCCGTGTCCCTACATGACTCTGCTGCCCTCATCCCTGGGACTGGCAGCCGTGCCTGTGTAACATGGAGGCCGGCAGCTGGGGCTGTCCGCGGCACGCTGCCATCTATCCCCATTACTATTATACCAAACTCCATATTATGTTATTATTCTGATACCAACCTCAATATTACATATTATTATTATTATTATTATTATTATTATTATTATAATATCCCTTCTCTGTGTCCTCATAACTGTGTCATCTATCCCCATTACTATTATACCAAACTCCATATTATGTTATTATTCTGATACCAACCTCAATATTACATATTATTATTATAATATTCCTTCTCTGTGTCCTCATAACTGTGTCATCTATCTTCTGTTCTGATACCAACCTCCATATTATTATTATACCCCATCTCTGTGTCATAATAACTGTGCTGCCTATCCTCTATTCTAAATCTGTTACCAACCTCCATATTATATTATATATTATTATTATTATATCCCTCATAACTGTGCCATCTAACTTTTAATATGATACCAGCCTGCATACTATATATATTATTATTCCAACCTCCATATTATTATTATTGTACCACTTCTCCATGTATTCATAACTGTACCATCTTCCTCTGTTCTGATACCAGCCTCCATATTATATATTATTATTATTATTATACCACTCCCCCGTGACCTAATAACTTTGCCATATAACCTCTGTTCTGATACCAACTTCCATATTATATTATATTTTTTTTTTATTATTATTATTATTATTATTATTATTATGAGGGATATAATAATAACTGTGCCATTTATCCTCTAATGTAATACCAACCTCCATATTATATATTATACCACTTCTATGTGTCCTCATAACTGTGCCATCTATCCTCTAATGTGATACCAACCTCCATATTATTATTATACCACTTCTCCATGTCCTCATAACTGTGCCATCTTCCTCTGTTCTGATACCAACCTCCATATTATATATTATTATACCACTTTCCCGTGTCCTCATAACTTTGCCATCTATCCTCTATTCTAATTCTGATACTAACCTCCTTATTATATTATATATTATTATTATACCCCATCTCTGTGTCATAATTACTGTGCTGCCTATCCTCTATTCTAATTCTGTTACCAACCTCCATATCTAATATATAAATGTCTAGTGGTGTGTGTGTGTGTGTGTGTGTGGAAAAAATAAAACCAAGCTGCAGCGCCACCTGCTGGGCAGAGTTATACACTGACCTACTAAATTCTTAGTGTGTGTGGAAAAAAAATTCAGAAAGGGCTGAAATTTGGTATACTAAGATGTTTTTAATTTGTTAATTTAATTTGTTAATTGTTAAAAGTGTTTATAAAGATTTTAAAAAAATATATATATATTTCTTGAAGGAGAAGTGACAGTTGGGAGTGGTTGGTGGTTGAGGCCTGGGCTATGGCCCAAATGCATGACAAGAACCTTTTTAACACCTTAAGGAGCTTGATTTGACTAGAATGTATGAGTATCATGCACGGGTTAACTTGTTATATTATATATTATTATTATTATTATATCCCTCATAACTGTGCCATCTAACTTTTAATGTGATACCAGCCTGCATACTATATATATTATTATTATTCCAACCTCCATATTATTATTATTGTACCACTTCTCCATGTATTCATAACTGTACCATCTTCCTCTGTTCTGATACCAGCCTTCATATTATATATTATTATAATTATACCACTTCCCCGTGACCTAATAAGTTTGCCATCTAGCCTCTGTTCTGATACCAACCTCCATATTATATTATATTTTATTATTATTATTATTATTATGAGGGATATAATAATAACTGTGCCATTTATCCTCTAATGTAATACCAACCTCCATATTATTATTATAATACCACTTCTATGTGTCCTCATAACTGTGCCATCTATCCTCTAATGTGATACCAACCTCCATATTATTATTATACCACTTCTCCATGTCCTCATAACTGTGCCATCTTCCTCTGTTCTGATATCAACCTCCATATTATATATTATTATACCACTTCCCCGTGTCCTCATAACTTTGCCTTCTATCCTCTATTCTAAATCTGATACTAACCTCCTTATTATATTATATATTATTATTATACCACATTTCCATGTCATCATAACTGTGTCATCTATCCTCTATTCTGATACCATCCTTCATATAATATATTATTATTATTATTATTATTATTATTATTATTATGATACCAACCTCCATATTATATATTATTTTAATTTTTATACCACTTCTCTGTGTCCTCATAGCTCTGCCATCTATCCTCTATTCATCATCAATCTTTATTTATATAGGGCCATAAAATTCTGTAGCACTTTACAATTGGGGACAAATACAGTAATAAATAGTACTGGGTAAGAAGGCCCTGCTCGCAAGCTTACAAGCTATGGCACAATGGGAGTTGAAAACATGAAGTTAAGTCTGCATACTGCATTTCGGTCCAACCAGATTTAGTGAGGTATATGATCCAATCACACAGTAATGTTGGTCAGGGTTGTTGTCTTGTGTGGATTGTGTAACAGATGGTAATATGGTAACCTAGTGAGGTTAAGATGGCGGTTGAGGAATATTATAAGCTTGTCTGAAGAGGAAGGTTTTCAGAGAACACTTGAAGGTTTGTAGACCAGTGAAAAGTCTTATTGTGCGAGGGAGAGAATTCCACAAAGTGACTGCAGCCTGAAAAAAAGTCATGTAACCGAGCATGGGAGGATGTGATGAGAGTGGAAGAGAGACACAGATCTTGTGCAGAACGGAGGTGTTGAGTTGGGACATATTTTGAGACAAGTGAGGAGATGTATGTTGGTGCAGTTTTATTGATGGCCTTGTAGGTTAGTAGACGGTTTTTATATTGGATTTGGTAAAAAAAACAGGCAACCAATATAGAGACTGACAGAATGGTTCAGCAGATGAAGTACGATTTGCAAGGAAAAACAATCTATCTGCTGCATGCAAAATAGATTGTAGAGATTGTACTGGTCTTCCCCCTGTTTCGGGGGAAGACCAGTAAGGAGGGAATTGCAATAGTCAATGCAAGGGATGATGAGTGCATGAATAGTTTTTTCAGTGTCTTGTGTAAGATATGTGCGTATTCTGGAAATGTTTTTTAAATGTATGCAGCATGATTTAAGTATAGAGTCGATGTGGGGAACAAAGGATAGTTCAAGGTTCACACCTAGGCAGTGAGTTTGCGGGGTGGGATTTATGGTCATGTTGTTAACAGAAATATAAATATCAGGTAGGTAACTTCTGTTTGTGGGTGGGAATATTATTAACTCTGTTTTTGAAAGATTGAGATTGTGTTGGTGAGAGGACATCCAAGATATAATGGCAGAAAAATAGTCAGTAACTTGGAACAATACAGATAGTGAGAGATCAGAAGAGGATAGATAGATTTGTGTATCATCCGCATAGAGATGATACTGAAATCCAAAGGAGCTTATTAGTTTTCCTAGAGAAGTGGTGTAGATAGAGAATAGCAGAGGACCTAGGACTGAGCCTTGTGGTACTCCAACTAATTAAAGGAAGCGAAGCAGAGGTGGATCCAGAGAAATTAACCTCGACAGAGCGATTGGAACGGTCGGATGAGAACCAGGAAAGGACAATGTCCAAGAACTAGGGATTGTAGCATTTGTATGAGAAGAAAGTGGTCAACAGTGTCAATTGCAGCAGAGAGATCCAGGAGACTTAGAAGAGAGAAATGGCTTTTAGTTTTAGCAGTGATCAACCTTATTCAACATTAACAACCTTATTCAATGCAGTCTCTGTCAAGTGTTGAGGACAAAAGCCTGACTGAAGAGGATTCAATAGGTTTGTGGAAAGAAAGTATGTGAGGCAAGTGTAGGCAAATCTCTAGAAGCTTGGAGGGGCATGGGAGCTGAGAGATGGGGCGGTAATTTGAGAGTTTGGGTCAGAATTGTATTTTTTTAGAATAGGAGTCTTCACTGAGTGCCTGTATAATGACAGGAAAATACCAGTAGAGAGAGGAGAATTACAGATTTTATTTTGAGTTGGAATGAGCACAGGAGACGGATCTACCGATTTGTGAGGGTATGGGATCAAGAGGACAGGAGGTAGAGTAGGAAGATAAGAAGAGAGAAAATACTGAGTCATTAAGGAGAGCAAGACAAAAAAATTAGTAAATTTCATCCTGAACAAACCATGGTACAATGCAAGGGGTACATATTCATTTATTATTTTGCACATAGTTTAAAAACTGGATATTTTGTCATGTAGCACACAAATACTTAATAGCTTTATTTTTACACTGAAATTGAAAGTTGATCTAGGACATGCCCTACCCCAACTATAAATCTGCCCCCACATTTTAAATTTACCCCCCCTCCAATGCAGCATGGCTTTGCCAAGGTGCTTTTCATCTTAATTTGTGGGATCAAATGAAGAGATGGTGTCAGAGGGTGTTGGGAAGGAATTGAGCTGATTACTTGTTGAGGGAGATGATACCATCTGATCTTACCAATCTTGTCTTTGAAGTAGGAAGCAAGATCCTGGGCACTGATAGTAGTCGGAGGGTTTGGAGTGGGAGGATTGAGAAGAGATTTAAATATGTTAAAAATGTGTTTGGGGTTAGAAACCTGAGCATTATTATGATTCCAACCTCCATATTATATTATTATTATTATTATTATTATTATTATTATTATTATTATTATACAAGTACTACTTACCATATTATATATATAATTATACCACATTTCACTGTTCCATGTATCATTATTATTATACAGATACCACCTTTCTGTTACCAACCTCCATATTATATATTTATTACTATAATACAGGTACTATTCACCATATTATATTATATATATTATTATACCACATTTCACCATTCCGTGTATCATTATTATTATTATAATACAGACACCACTTCTCTGTTACCAACCTCCATTTTATATTATATATTATTATTATTATTATTATTATTATTATTATACCACATCTCCCTGTCCTCATCACTGTGCCATAATTATTATTTATTATTATTATTGTTTTATTACCAACCTTCATATTAAATATTATTATACTACATCTCCCTGTCACCAGCTGTACCCCCCTCCCTCACCACTGTACCCACTATCCTTATTATTATAATACAGATACCTCCATATTAGATTATAATTATGCCACATTTTACTGTTGCCAGCTGGGCTCTCCTCACCACTGTGCCATCCATTCTCATTATTATAATTGTTATAAAGATCCCACCTTTTTGTTATCAAGCTTTTTATATATTACTATAAATTATCTCTTTTTAACCATCTGGACTCTCCTCACTGTGCCATCTATACTGATTATTAATTTATTATTATACAAATACCGTATCACTTTCCCATCATGTTATCAACCTCAATATGATATATTATTTTATCACATCTTCATATCTTTCTTCCTGTTACATATTAATACTATTTTACTACACAAATACCATCTGCCTTTGTTGCCATGTTGTTACCGACTTCCATGTTATATTATTGCACCATATTGCCATATCTCTCTCAAGTGCATATTACACTTTATCAATATTATTGTGATTATAATACAGATTACACCCCCTTTTCCCATTCTTTTATCAGCCACAATATTATATTATATATTGCTATAAAATATCTTCATGTGCTCGTCCCATCTCTCGAGTCTCGTGCCCCTCTGGGCTTCTTAGGCTTGCTTACACTGTGTTTACTCTCTTCCTGTCCTCAAACAACCTTTTGGCCCCATCGTTGAGGCCTTCGTTCCGAGCACTCCGCAGAAACTGCACTGACTATGGTGGTCAAGAATTTGATGGTGCAATGGTTTGATCGCTTCTAAATCTAAAGGGCTTGCTTCTAATCCTTGTCATCTCTGCTGCATTTGTCATTGTTGACCACTCATTTCATATACAAATGCTACATTCAATTTCAGGACACTGTCTTATCCTGGTTCTCATCCTATCATATCGCATCTTCAGTGGTCGTCTCTCTGGATTCACATGCTCTCTCCTTTCCCTCAATTATGGCACCACAATGTCTTTCTGCCATTTCATCTTGGATGTCTTCTCATTACCTCAAACTCAATCATTCACAAATTGAGTTCTTAATCTTTCAACCAGCCAACAAAAGTTACCTACCTGATATCTCTGTTGTTGTTGACAGCATGGCAATAAACCCTACTCCTCGTACTCACTGTCTAAGTGTCCTCCTTGATTGAGAACTATATTTAGTTCCCCAAATCCAATGTGTCTCCAAAGCGTGTTACATATATCTATGAAGTATCTCCAGTACGCACACATCTCAAACAAGACACTGCAAAACAATATTGATGCGCTCCTAATCAGATCGGTTCTTCCCCCAACCAGACTTTCACCCCTACAATACATATATATATATACATATATACTGTTTTCATGTCACACTTTAGTGCATATAGCACATTTTGTTATTATTAATATTAATATCAGGCTCTCCAAGATGACCTTTTCCGTCTTGTACAAAATGCTCTACTCACTTTCTTTACTAATGCAGCTACCTGAGCTGAATTAATTTATGTAAAGGGATTTTTTTTCTGTTAAAACAACAATTAATTCAGTACAGGTAATGGTATAATAAATTGAGCAGGACGTCTAGGAGCAGAGCATTTTGTTCAAGGTGTAAAGGGTGATTTTGGAAGATCTGTCTGTCTCAAAGATAATACTGATATGAATTATCCTGATTTCGTGCTTTACATCACAAACATCTGCAAATTCAATAAGGATGTATAGATTTTTTCTATCCACCATACATACATACATACATACATACATACATACATACATACAGGTATAGGATTTCAAACCCACAGTCCCATTCTCCAGGAAGTTCTGAAAACCACAAAGGATAAGTCCACCATTGCTATTGCTCACTGATGTCCTATACACAGTCATGGTTACCAAGTTTCCTCCTACAGTACCTGCGAGGAGCATTGCTAAACAAAAATAATATTTAGAAAATATGACCATCCTTTTAGTTTACACTTCGTACCAGCATTGTTCATTTCCCTATTTCTACAAAGTAATATATAATCCGTATTAAAGTTTTTGCATACAGCATTAGTCCTTTCACATCTGGAATCATGATCTTAAAATATGTTCATTACATTTCAATTCAATAGTTTCACCTCTAATACTTTTATTGCTTTTCATGGAAATAGCATATATTACATTGTTATGCAATATGCCTAAAGCTGCTGGATAATATATTATTTTAACTCCATGTTTATACTGGCAATAAAATGTATTGCACTGATAACTAGAGATTTGAACATAATACTAATACAGTACAATTATTTTTGCACATTTGCAACTTGAAATGGTTTCCTTCATGAAAAAGGAAGGGAGGTGTTTCTAGAAATGACGAGTGACCAAAATGATTACACTTGAGATTAATCTAACACTTGTTGAAAGAAGTGAGTGCAGGAATATTCATCAGTACCAGTTCCAGCAGTCCCGCTTAACAGTCCTGCCACAGACTGAGCCTTGTGGTACATTTTTCTGTCATCTTTGGTGAAAAAGAAGGGTATTTTATAATTACACTTTAAATTAAAATTTGATTCCTGGGTTGACCAGTATTAAAGACATATTTGATAAATATAAACAATCTTAATACTATTTTAATATAACTTGTTAGCTAAAGATGTGCTTTATAACAGCAAAAATATTTAAATGGGCATTTTTTTGGGGTTTGTATATAGATTTAAAGCCAGTCTTTCATGTGTGTTTATTTAATTTTGCAGTACAGATCTGTTTGTATATGTGTATCACCATTATACAATAAAGTAACTCTTACATGGAAAGTTTGTTGGGGGATTAGTATTGGGGCATACCAGAGAATTTAAAACCTTTAACAACATCTCTTAATGTCATCATCATCATTTATTTATTTATATAGTGCCACTAATTCCGCAGCGCTGTACAGAGAACACACTTACATCAGTCTTAATATGTTTTTGTATGGAAGTAGAATTTTTAACCACACAAAGTCAATGTTTCTCAGGCGTGTTCTATACGTTAGATAGTTATGATACTTTCTTAATACTACATAGAGATTGCCTGCTCATTGTGAAATACTTTATCCTTTATTGGTTATATAGAACTCATTAATTTGCTCATTAGATACTTTATAATATCACTGAATACGTAAAACACTAATTATAAATTTTAGGTTGAAATAATGGTATCACACACACCCTGATGTTCCCTCACAGCCCCCTTCTCTTCCAGTCATTTGTGGTCTTATATGACAGCACAAACGTGCAATTGTGCAGCACTAAAGACATTCCCTCCAATGCTGCAAGCTTGGCATTTTTTAAACTCAAAGATTCTATTACATAAACACGAGTGACAGCAATCACAAATGAAACATTGGAAATGCAGATATCAAGCTGTGTCACATTCCATAGTAAAAGTGCTATTTTCAGTAAAACAAGATAGCAATGAAAAGAGGGGTAAATCAAGCTATGGAAGTTAAGGGGGTAAATGGTGTGGGGGGGATTAAACAAAGGATCTTAGAGAAGAGACGCTGGGGAGGGGGAGGGTCTGCACGCTTCAATAACTTAGCTATCTAGCAGCTGCCAAAATGTGTGAAGCTAGTTTCGCTGAGTGGCTATCAAGGTCTTGTGTAGGGTAGCAGAGGAGGAAGGATCATTCTTCCTCCTGATAGGGCATTGGAGAAGGTAGGAGAGAAGACCCATAACCCTGTCCCAGAAAGAGGAGATGACCGAATACGACTAACAGATATTCAAGAGGGCCTCGATGACCGCAACTCCTCCAACAAGCAGGAGAAGCAGATGGATACATCCTTGTGAGTCTATCGTGTGTAAGATTGAGCTAGAGGCCACCTTAAATCTGATGGTCTCCCAGCAGTCCTCCTCTGCGGGGGGCGCATGTCTCCTTCCCACTACTGCTCATGTGCATTCCCAGGAGTCAGCATATCTTCCAGGAGTAAACTATACAAGGAAGATAAACCTGTCTGCAGTGAGGAAGAAAGACAAAGGGTTTCAAATGGGGCGGTGAGGTGGGTTGCCCGGAAGGAGAGAGTGGAGGAAATGCCTAATCTGAAGATATTGATATAGAGGCAGGCGAAAGTCAGGTAGTCTAGAGCAAAAAATGTCATAAGGTGTGGGCTATCCCAGGTCAAGATGGCCTCCGGCATATCGGATATCCACTATGGTCCATGCCTTAAAGAAGGACCGGGACATACCTGGAGGAAAGTCGGGCTTATGCCACAGTGGCATGAAAGACTAAGGGTTGGTGATGGGGGGTGGATAGATGACACTTACAAGTCTCCCAGGTTTGAGCAGCAAACCCTAAGGTAGGCAAACGCTTAATCTGAGCCATCCTAGAAACGTGAGGCTATCCCCAAAGACCAGATAGGTCAGGCTTAGAGAGATGAGCAGCTACTAAGTTTGCCCACGAGTATGAAGCAGGAGGAGCAAAGAAGGACACCACTGAACTAAGATGGGCCGCCCAGTAGTCAGCCTTGAGATCAGGGATTTCCCTACCTTCCAGTTTGCTTGGCACTTTTTTGGAGGCCTTATTTAATCAGAGACTGCCCTGAGAAGAAGAAAGGGAGTGAACTCTACCATTAACATATAGAAGGGGGGGAGTATATACATTTTAAAAATTCAATTTTGACATGGTGATATTAGGGGTCATTTACAATCTGCAAAAAGTGTTGACCCGCAATACTTTACCTGTGCGAGTGCATCTCCAGGTGCATCCCCTCTTCCCAGTCTTTGGAAGCACCCCCGTAGAATTAATATTCTCCTAGTTTTGTATTCGGTAAGTACTTTGGAAAATGTGCATTCTGGAAGGGAAAACCCACAAGAAGTCTAACCTACTATAAGACCACCTCTTTCATTTGTATAAGTTTTATGTTTTATCCCAAAAATACTGCTCAGTTCAGTCTCATTTTTATTTTTCTTAAATTATTCCCAACTGTGAATGGACACTGGGATTGTCTTTATCGCATCTATCACTTTAACGTTTTTCTTGTATTTGTTGACCTATTCCTTGAAATATGCTTTTTCAAGCATTAAGAACTCAAGTTTTCTTGCAGGGATAAAAAGGTTGCGGGTCGTGCTGCAAAGCTGTTAATGCCCTTAGAAATGTCCCCTCTCCACCGCCTCTCTCATATACATAATCCAAACCTGCAAAATGAAATTGTGACACCCGGCTGGTACATACACACTTCAGCGGTCTTCATCATAAAGCTGCGAGCAATTTTTAATTTTTGCATAAATTAAACTTATTGACTTAAAAAGCCAAAATTGAGGGTCCAATGAGCAGTGTTTTAGAGCAAGATAAAGATAAGAAAATAATAACTTAAATGAATTAAGGGCGAGTCTCAAATGTGATGGTACCTTGAGCTGCCAATTTTACATTTGCAGGCAAGTGTGTGTCAGTGACTGGGAAATGAAGACATGCAGCTATGCATGTCCTGTGCTATAAATCATGGTCAAAGTGGAAACAGAAGTGGCGGGATGGATAATGTAACTTTACAGTCAAAGCAGTGGGAGAGGTGACAGTATGCACACCATCGTATACCCCCCTCTTCCACCACAGAGTGCCCCAACAAACACATTTTTCTTCTTCTTTTGCTTAAAAAATATATTCAAATGAAATTGTGTGGGTGCACCCCCTGGAATTGAATATGATACTTATTCACGAACGTTCTCCATAAAAAATGAGCGATGGTGAATCACTTAGTGCAGTTGGATCTCTATTATATTCGATATAATAATATATCTCAGCTGAGTTGGCCAGTTTTTGTCCACTGTCACAATGTCTCTTTATAGCCTGGTTATTGCCCACTCTAATGCTTAAGTTGTATTATCCCTTCATAATATATGGAGATGTCTTGTCTATCATGAATCAATACACAAATCATGTGTATTGATATGGTGTCATTGCTAAATGTGGTCAATTAGACTTGTGACTCCAAATATCCATTTCAGATACATTTTACAATTACTTTTTCTTTTATTGTTAAGCCTAAACTAGATCCATCCTCTATGGCTTGGGTTCTCAGAAAACATCTTCCAGACTTGGCTTATACATCAACCATCCACATTCTAAAAACCATCTTTGAGTCATTATCACCAAGTTCAAGTCATCATCTCTATGTGGAGCAATTACTCTGATTGTCTGCTGAATCCAGATCAGCCTGTATAATTCAGGTACTTATGATTTATGATTTTTTTTATTATTTCTGGAATTTACAAGTATAGTGCTTAAACAGGTGCTAAAACTTTAATGAGTGCAAGTTATAGAGTACCACAGAATATTTCCATATTTTCCCCTCATAGTTGCCTAATAAAAATAATAAACTATAAATATATAATTTTATCATTGAAGGAACTTACTTTGTATAAAGTTGATACAAAGTCTGCTTGTAGGATGTAGCTTTCATCATTGTTATTGTTTCCTAATCCCTTTACCACCTCCTAAAGCCCTATGGTCAACCCTATTGATGGTCTTCTCACGGCACAATGTGGAGATGTGACCTAATGGCATATAAGGGCTTGTCATTGAGGGTTGGTCTCAAACCTAAACACCGAAAATATGATAGAGAGCAGGCATGGGAGAGAGAGACACCCAAAACACTAAAGTTAATTAGATAAGGTGGTTGTCAGATTAAGCAGGTATAAGGGTTATTGAGAGCAAAGGGATCCTAATATGTATAATTCACAATTATGGGACAGGCAGCACGGTGGCCTAGTGGTTAGCACTTCTGCCTCACAGCACTGGGGTCATGAGTTCGATTCCCGACCATGGCCTTATCCTTGATAGAAGCCAATTCACCTACTAGTATCTTTTTTATAGTGTGGGAGGAAACCGGAGCACCTGGAGGAAACCCACGCAAACACTGGGAGAACATACAAACTCCACACAGATAAGGCCATGGTCGGGAATTGAACTCATGACCCAAGTGCTGTGAGGCAGAAGTGCTAACCACTTAGCCACCGTGCTGCCCCAATAACATCAATCATAATGAATAAACACAACATATAAACTTCAGCCCCCTCTAACTCATATAAACAAATGAGTTGGATTATCCGGAAGCACTGGCACATCCTACTCAGGAACGATATTTACCCCTGATAAATGTTATTTTAGAAAAGCTCCAATCTCAAACAGAAACTAGTATCTAATTATCTCCAAGTCACAACATCCAACAGCACAAACTGGTTAACACCGAATGCAAACAAAAATGTCTTCTCTCACTGCAATCAGTGTAAAAATTGTGAAACCATCAATCTAAGAAACACAAAACCTAATTTCAAAAACAACAAAAAGATTTTAAATAAAAATACCCCAGAATGACATGTAGCACAACAGGAGCCATATACACAACCACCTGACTAGTATAAAGACGTTCCTGAAAATGAAAAGTCAGGATCTCTGAACAAATTCAAAACAGCAACTCAGGAGTTAGAAATCCACAACTTTTCACATCGTTATTAAATATACTATAACAGTGACCCCTTCAGCCTTTATGGCACAGGCATTCCAACAGCGGAAATTACTTGGGAAGTGGTGACATCAACAAAACACTTAACCGTACATAATCAAAATGGATGTAACAATTAAAAACATTATTCCCAATGGGACTGGCAATAAATTTTGAATCAAGCACTTAGCACATATCCTCATCACCCTGTGTAACATTATGAAGGGAGAAAACCCAAAGGGCACCAAGAACATACTTCTATTTCTCTATCTCCAATAGGACGTAAGGACAATCATAACTGTTACATTAATAATCGCTATATACGCTATTCCACCACCTCACATTACATTTATAGAAAGTAAGAGGCCCCAATGGGGCAATAATAAATGATCTATAGTTATATAACAGGCATTATAACTATTTATTATTTTATCTATAGGTTCCAGTGGAGCATATAATAATCAGTAACAACCAATTGATAACTACCAAGCCACACAAATGATAGAGATGACGTAGAACATCATCACATTTGACCAGCCTTTTGTATAAAGTCATCTTTCACTACTGATCATACCACCACGTTTAGAATCATTCCCACAACAACAACTGATACACATCATTAATCTATAGAACATCGCACATAATTCACACATATAATTCTATGTTGGTCTTTTATCAATATCTCATCTCAATAGACACTTCCTGTATGTGGTATCTATTTTGCTTTTCACCATAGCACTAATTGATAAACACTACCAGCTTTAATTTAATTATTAATAATTTCCATTAATTTTGTACATACATTATTCATATATTCACCCATTTAGCTAAATCCACACATACACAATGTATAACCACTAATTCATGTAATTCATGATTTTATGTTTACTATGATCAAATTCTCCATTTATTTTGCACTTATTTTGCATATATTTAACGTTGATTTATTTTATCTTAAATACAACCCTACTTTACCATACAAAGTGCAATTCCCTGAAAAAGGCAATTAAGACGAAACATGTAGGGGCCACTCTAACTTATGGTACACACTGTTGGTCAAGCAGTAAGTACGCAAGAATATGATGGGGTGGACTACTGCATTCTGTAGTATAACCCAAAGCTGACAACCAACTCAACAGCCATCAGCCGGACTATGCTCACCACTATGTAAGTGTATTGTCACCACGTGTATTATTAAAGTCTCCATTGTCTCTATGGTAACCATCATGGGTGGCCCTCTCCAAGATACCACCAGTCAGAGATACACTTTACCAAGCGGGATTATCCCATGATCATCACACCTAAGGACTGTGGAATCAATCATACCTCAATATTTTAGTACAATTATTATCTTCCATTTTTTTATATTTCAATATATTTTTCTTAATTTATTATTTTTCTTATTATATTTCTACACAGCAAAAAGTTTTTCGATGGAAACTAGTCCACTGCATCAATCCCTATCATATCACTGCAATTATTATTAACATCATGCATCAATGCTATATATATATATATATATATATATATATATATATATATATATATATATCTATATATCTACTATATAAATGCCTAGTGGCGTGTGGAAAAAAACAAACCAAGCTGCAGCACCACCTGCTGGGCAGAGTTATACACTGACCTATATATTTCTTGAAGGAGAAGTGACAGTTGGGAGTGGTTGGTGGTTGCCGGGGGTGACAGTGGGGAGCTTTTAACACCTTAAGTAGCTTGAAGAAGGATGTGGCGATGAAGATGAAGGATGAGGTGATGGAGAAAAATGATGAGGTAGTGACATGTGGACAAAACCACGTTAAAAAAGGGCGCTTGCTTCGGGAAGTAACGTTCTTACCCTGAGGAGGCCTGGGCTAGGCCCAAATGCATGACAAGAACCTTTTTAACACCTTAAGTAGCTTGATTTGGCTGGAATGCATGAGTATCATGCACGGGTTAACTTGTATATATATATATATATATATATTATACCTGATCAATACATTTCAGTCTACCATATCAGCAATAAGAGAACAAAAAACCTCTTACAGACACTAAACCTCAGCAGCTGGGTCATTCCATGGTAACATTTGGTCACGGATTCAAAAATTTTAATATCGGTTTCCAAATTTTTTGTAAAAAACATATCAGTCCTGATTCATTAAGGAAAGCAAGTCAAAAAAAATGAGTAAGTTTTGTCCAGGAAAAAACAATGCAAGGGGTGCAAATTAGTTTATTATTTTGCCCATTGTCTATTTTATCATGTAGCACACAAATACTTGGTAGCTTTATGTTTATACTGAAATTTAAAGTTGATCTAGGTAGGACATGCCCTACCCCAACTATAAATCTGTCCCCGCATTTTAACATTTACATCCCCCTCCAATGCAACATGGTTTTGCCAAGGTGCAAAGTTACTCCTTTTGTTTGCTTTCCTTTCCTTAATGAATCAGGTCCAATGTCTTTATTCCTTGATATTTTAAGATCGTCCATAACATTTTTTTTTAGTCATTTTTGTTTATAGTAGAAAGTGAAAACTTCTGATCTTGCGCTATATTGCAGTTAGATATCGGTAGGAGATGACCTGCGCTCAGAGCTACAGCTGGGGCTTGAAATAGTGTAGAGAGGGCGGCAGTAAAATTGGGGAGGTGTCCTAACTCCGAAAAAGTACACAGTAAAGGAAATTACATGAGCAGAACAACCCATGTATGGAGTGAAGTAGTGTAGAGCTTAAAGATCAAAACTAAAAAAAATATTTTGAGAAGTTTAGGGTGCTTGTTACTTTCTTAAGTTTGGCGCAGTGACTTTACCCATAAATTGAATTCTTATCATAACTTGGAGACAGCAATGTTTACCGGAACATTATATTATAAGTGAAAAAAAAAATTCTCTTTACCTCTGAAATGAGAAAAAGTCAAAACCTGATAATTGCTTTGTTTACTAATATATTATTATTATTCTTTATATTGCGCCACCATATTGCGCTGTACAGAGAATATATAATTGTTCATTTCAGTGCTTTACTGCTGTCTGATATACATAATTTTCCAGACACACAATCGCAGTTATATAAGCTGCCCATCACAAAACCTGGTCACACATATCATTTTATTATCCCTTGGATTTCCATGTCCCCTTATACCTCCCTCCCTAGCTGCTCCTGACACCCACCTTATCTATTTACATGTCTTCAAGAGCTGGACACCCCCTTTTACTGGTCTCCTGTGAGGCATTTTCATCTTCTCCCATTTGCTCTAGAGGAGCGCTGATTTCAACATTACCTAACAAAACACTAAAGGGCGATGTGCGCACCTTACGGGTACTACGGTACCCAACATCATCCTCATCAGTTATTTATATAGCGCCACTAATTCTGCAGCGCTGTACAGAGAACGCACTCACATAAGTCCCTGCCTCATTGGGGCACACAGACTAAATTCCCCATATACACACTGAGAGAGACTAAGGTCAATTTTTAACAGCAACCAATTAACCAACCAGTATTTTTTTGGAGTGTGGGAGGAAACTGGAGCACCCAGAGGAAACCCACGCAAACACGGGGAGAACATACAAACTCCACACAGATAAGGCCATGGTCGGGAATTGAACTCATGACCCCAGTGATGTGAGCCAGAAGTTCTAACCACTGAGCCACCGTGCTGCCTTAACATCAATGAAGTGCGATAGCAAAATCTGCGATGATACATCACCACGGAGTGACCCTGCGACCGTTCTAGAGGCACATTGCTAGGATTTGAATTGGCCCCTAAGAAACTATGTATTGAAGCTAGTATGAAGGACAGACAGTTCTACTTCTGTCCCTATATTTGCCTGCTTTGCCCACCATAGGGCCTAGAGGAGGAGTCGTGGTAGAACCAGGGTGTGGTAATTAGATTAATGTTTACCGTGCAGCGCGTTTTGCTTCTGTGTCCCCTCTTCCATGCACCACAATCCTTTGTAACCTAAACGAAATATTTAAATATAACATATAGTGCCTCTCTGCTCCAGAAATGGAGCACTGTGTACATACATAAGTTTACTTACATAAGTTCACCTGAAGTAACCGCTATAAAGCAAAGCAAATACATAAGGTTAGAATGTCTTTAAGTGAAGGTCATAAAGCAGTGTATTATTTCATTGGTAAATGTACTTGTAAATAAATACAATCTGTGATTTCCTGTACACCTTGAGACGGTGCTGTGAGCTATAAGCAGTTAAGGTGAATAGATATATTATATGGTAAACATGGGGCATGTATGTTACAGTGGAATCTTTGTGGACTGCACACAATCCCTATCGCTCCGGCATTACTAGGCTCTGTGTTTACAAGGTGGTACGTGTTTCAAAACCTTGGGCTTTAGTAACCAGATCCGCCATGTAAATCCGGTTGCACATGAAATGCACATGCTACATGACTTGCCTGCATAGTAAAAGCTGCAATCCTGAACGGCAGCCTGAACATTCTTACAGCAGTCACAAAAACACATTTGGCTATTTAAGGATAAATTCACTCGAAACTGAAAACTCCGCCTTTAGTGACGACATGGTCCCAAGAGCTTACTTACCTGGGATCTGGCGTCATCTGTGCATCCTTCACTGCTCCTCACGCTGCTGCTGGCTGGATGGGAAGATGTTGCGGGACCCTGGGTAAGTAAACATTAGGGACTGGGTTGTACTGATGACTTTTAGTTTTGTGTAGAATTATCCTTTAAGAAATCAGGCGCAGAAGTACCTGGGAAAGAAAGCAATGAGGCGTTTGTAAACTGTACTAGAAAGTTAGGATCTGATTAGCTGCCCAATTACCTGTGCACCTGTTTTATGTATCTACCACATTGTGTTCTATTTGAGATAGTGGAAGAACAACATTAGTGTAAAGGAACAATGAACAAGTGATTTTACATAGAGTATTATTTAACTGAACATATATTTCTGTTACTGATATAGTCACATTAGTATAATGTGCCATAAATTTCCCCATATTTTACTGAATGACATCCCCAATATGAAGACAATCACTTTGGGCCTGATTCATTAAGGGACGCATACTGAGCGCAATGTGCGTAAATCGGGTATATGCACGTCCAAATTCAACAAGGAGGAGATGTGAAGTTACGTGTGGTGATGAATACAGGTCTAGGTCCGCTCTGCTCTAACAGACACTGCAGGATATGTCCAATACATATGTGGGATATGAACTCACAAAACCCCCCCAAAAACTATGCATTTAACATCACCTGTTAATAATATAGTAATTTATGACAAAACATTAAAAATAATTAAAAGTGGACTTTTTTATTTTTAATGAAATACATTTATTAAGTTGTTGCATAAAATATTTGTTTTTCAGTTGCTTCTGATTGCAAACACATGTTATAGCATGCATACACAGCCGTCACCACTAATAATTGGCACGTAGACTAGACCTGTAGCTGGAGCAAGAGATACGACTGAAAAACAAAGACCTGAGAGATGCCCAGTGCTTAAATCGGACGCCGCTGTGTGCGCTCAAGCTTGGCACGTCCTTACTGTACAGTAACTACGGGCATCCGCCTCTTCCCCACCCTGTTCCATCACTGAAATCATGGGCTGTAGTAAGTGTCCTTTGCACTCAGAGTTGAACGTTGCTGCGTTCTGATGCGTATGGTCTGTTGAGTTTTTGGCTTAAGTAAAATTGCTGTATTAAATACGGCCGTCGCAATTTCCAAAAATCGCTGATTTGACGAATCCACTGCTTAATACATTTACCCCCGGGATTTTTCTTTTACAGGTATGTACATGAAGTCTCTACAAAAAGTTTGTATACTAGGATATTTGTTCATTCATTGGGCGGCTAGAAGCCCAAGTGCAGAATATACAGTCATCTACCCTGGGGCAAAGAGAAATAGATGGTGGGGTAGAAGAGGGGCAATTTAATAAACACATTAAAGGGAGCAGAAAGAAGGTTTGGGACACCTAGTGGTAAATGTATCAAGCTGAGAGTTTTCTGGCGGTTTTGAAAAACCAATCAGATTCTAGCTATCATTTATTAAGTACATTCTACAAAATGACAGCTAGAGTCTAATTGGTTGCTATAAGCAACATCTCCACTTTTCATACCCGCCGGAAAACTCTCAACTTGATACATTCACCCCCTGAAGTATTGGTCATTTATTTGGGTGGGAAATGATTTGGGAAACAGAAAGTCCCTTGATCTGATTTTAGGTATAAAAAAGGTTATTGAACAGCTGAGGGGTCAAGGACTGAATAGTTTGGTCAGAGATAATACCCAGCACCAAGTGTCGTGACCCAGTGGGTGGCCCAGTAAGTCAGTATAAAGTCACTTGCATGGAATTTAATTCACGTGCTTTCAATAGTTCGCGTTTTAATGCCATTTTAAATATAAACTCGTTGGATATTTCAGGTGTATTATTTAGCTTGATAATTCTTTAGTTACAATAAACTGTCATATTGGGGGGTGTTTAATGGGAGGGAAACAATCGCAGAGCATTTTTTGCAGGAACTTTATGTCTTTCTCTGTTTGCATTAGCAATAAACAGACTGTCACCTTGTAGGCAGCGATACTTATTTTGAAATCTATTTTGGGATGGAAGGTTAGGACATAATCCAAGTCCTAGATGAATTTATGACCCATGCAGCCATTCGCATCTTCAAAAAGAAAATGTGAATACTACAATTGCAGCGGGATTGTGTCTACACATTACACCACTTATTACAAGGAAATGTTTATCGGGGAAGAGGAAAATGTTCCCATTGGCTTTTAGATTATTTCTGGTCTTTCCGCAGCTCATGCTATAGTACCCCGGCTTACCCTCACCCCGTACAAGGGTCTTACTAGGTAAAATACTTCATTAAAACTGAATGGCGGTTTACTTTCTGAGGAGAAGTGTGCTTAATATTTCAACATATTGAACACCAAACCACTGTTAAGCTTTAAGTAATGCTTTTACTTAGCTGACATTTAACCCCCGGTGGGACGCACGTTTTGAATTCTGTTCACAGAAACCCACTCTGTATGGCACACGGCTCTCTCTAGCTTGCTGCGGAAGGGTTAAAGTCTTTTGACGTCTGTGTGTGTGCGCTTCAGAAAATCCTCTCAGATAAGTGAATCTTTGTTAATGTATGTATTTCCTCTGGTAATTCAGGTCAGCGTTTTCAAGTCCTCATGTAACCTTTTAAGTGCGTTACGTACATACAGCAATGCACTTCACTTCACAAGCATGTGGAGATCTCACATATATTACTTCTGACGCTTCCCTGTCAATTGCTGCTGTGCTTGTGTTTATATTGGAGCTGCCCCTTAAACAGTCAAGATGATTGTTTAAAAGCTATAGAGACAGGAGGATTGTTTTGCAGCGATCTGCATGGGATATAACCATTAACCAGATAGATTTCTGTTATAAAATTAGAAGTCAGGTTTTTTTTCATGTAATATTATCGTAACGAAAACTACCCATATAATGCACCTGTATTTTGACCCAACAACAGGCTCGGCTGCAGCCACCTCATGCCTTAGATTGTGGGGTTCTGATTTGTTCACAGGTAACAGGGATGGGGAATCTCATCTTAAAAGGTTATTACAGGTCATGTTATGAAGACATTTATATATTATTCTATACATTTCATGTGGATTTATGTCTTGTCACATAGAATCCACATATAACGTACTTCTCACCATGATACCCTGCATCCTGTTCAATGGAGATAGGTGCCCTACAGTGATATGTACTATGTCCTACCGCCACGTCTCCTTCGGCTTTAATTGTATCAAATTCCATTCACATATATACAGTAGTGGAAGTGGGGGGTATACAGGGTATGTTATACCGTCACTTCTCCTACTGCCTTCATTGTAACACTATCACGTTCCAGTCACTTACAATATATATATATATATATACAGTGGTGGAAGTGGGGTGTATGCGGGGGGGTGTCATACTGCCACTTCTCCTTCAGCTTTAATTGTAACACTATCACATTCCAGTCACTTATATTGCCATTACAGTTTCCATAACACCACTTCTAAATTTCCACTGGGCACACCCTGAAGAAATAGTAATATGCAGGTCTCCATACATGTGCCAGAGGTGTCGGAGCTTTCAGTGTGTACCTGTAATGGTGATTTTTAGGTGTTTTCCTATTGCTAGAAGATTGTCCCAAGCAAAACATTTGACTGGCTCCCATATCTGACTTTAGCAAGATCATCCTTTCTATATTAAATTTCCATAATTTAATTTGTTTTGCTGGGATTACCATGCCTTCAAAATATTTGTCAAAACATTCTGTGTATGTTTCATACATCAAGCCTCGTCTGACTCACAAGCACGCAGCTCTTAAACCCAAATGAGATTTCCAATGCTCTGACTGAGTTTAGAGAGCTGGTAAATTATACACATCTGCTGTTATTTGTTTGTGATGTCGAAGACCAGTAAAATAAACAAACAGTCTTAATCTATTTTTCATCACAATGTACAAATCCAGAGAATGGCAGAGCTGTGATTAAATAACTGCTTGTGAGGTAGGCAGACATTGTATCAGTCAGCGCCTTAGTGGCCACCACCAGATTATTGCTGGGTGATGTGCGTTGTCTATATATATATATATATATATATATATATATATATATATATATTATACCTGCCATCCCCCTTTGCTTAGGTTGCATCACCTGCAGCCATATTTCTTTCACCAGCTTCAGTAGTAGATGAAGACTTGGTGCAGACTGGCACAATGAAGCTAAGTATATATTATCGTGTTTTTAAGTGGACGTCTCTAGCAAAACGCATTCTTTTTTTGCAGCAGCAGCAGGTAAACCCCTTTTAATGATATCTTTATGGTTAATAAAGAAAACTTGGATTAAATTAAAACCCAGATTAACAGACAAACCCATCTTTCCTATCCTCTGTGCGCTGGTGAGGTTATCAGCCGACCCTTAGTAGTTGGGAAGTATTTATGGCCATTTTCATTTGTAATCCAATCTGCTTTATAGATTTGGGGCAGAATTGTAAGATACTGAGAGTCTGTAAGTACCGTACACGTACTGTAACAGCCGCGGATGCATACAGTCACAAAGCAGCAGTTTCGGCGGGGCCTCTGCGGGCCATCGGATCAAGATATTCAGCTCTTCATGGTGGATAAAACAAGTACTTATAGCTAAGAAAGTTAAGCAAGATTTTTGCAATTTTATTTTATACGGCACTGAGGACATCTGTGTCTGACCTTTCATTTTACATTGGACAAAATGTATATGTCAGCTCCCACACGTTACTAACTGCAAGGACAGGTGTAGTACGCCTCTAATAAGAATATGCCCCATATGTTTGCTGAGTATTCAAAGAACATTAATGTGAAAATAAGTCCCACTTCAGTTAGTGAATCTTCCCCTTAAAGCTGCAAGTACTCAACAAGTAATTACTCGGCTACTATTACTCTTGTAGCATGCGCCAGAAGTAAAATGTCAATGATCCCTCTGTGCAAAACACGCGTCTACTCCATACTTCACTGGGTACACTTTCACTCCACCCAAATCCTACCTTCAGCCTGTGCGTTCATAAATATAGCCATCCTTTTCCAAAAACCCGTGCGCCTGGTGGAAATCTAGAAGCACTTGGCAAATAGAGGTGAACCGTGAAGCAGAGGTGCTTTTGCCCTGTGGTGCGTCCTTTTTTGCTTCATAAATGACGTTCACTGTATTTTTCTGCAGTATCTGTATATATTGTGACAAAGTCACTGGATTAGTGTATGACGGCAGGTATATATAACCTAGGTTCCAGACCTACTTGTTTAAAACCCCGGGAAAATGTTATTGTCTGGGAGCTGCTGAAGGGCTAAAGGCCTCTTGAAAAGCCAGAAAAGGGTCCTGGGCTTTACAGATGGAGAGTGAGGGCGGGTTCCATCTACTAGACCCATTAACCGGGTCTTTCAGGTTACCAGTGATCCTGCTTGGAATCAGGAGTTGTATCTAAGTGGTGCTAGTAAAAGGCTGCATCTGTCACTGCCTGGGGACAGGGGCTGCAGAGTCTCTGTGAGAGAAAGCCTGATATCTGTCTGTAAGTTACTGTGCTAAAACATCTTTTCGTTTTTGTATTGGGTTATTAGTCAGGAGTGAGCAGTGTTTAGTTAGAGCTGGACAGCAAGGTGTTTATTTTAGAGTTGTATTTTGTTTTCTTATTGATTAAAACTGTCTGAGGCCAGTTGCACGAAACTTGTGGACTTGTGTGAAATCTCTTGGCTGTTATAAACACCATCTACCCCAGGATACGGTACTGGTCCACCGCGCCCAGTCACAATATGTATAAACTCCTGTAAATAATATGTGTCGTTGAGTTTTGATGTTGTTGTTTAGCTCTGATGTCATCACTTTGGTATTTAATAAACGTGAATATTAGAAGGTATAATATCCATACTAATAATCCAAAATTTATAGTACTATCCATCAGGATGAATGGCTGTAGAAGTGCTATGCGCTGTTGTATAACAGCTTAAAGGACAATAAAAATGAGCAATATTATCTTCAACAATATTTTATTGTCACTATTCTTTATTTATAAAGCACTTACATATTTCACAGCACTTTACATTGAGGGGATCCTAATACAAATACAGAGGATAAGGATGTCCCTGCCCGAATAAGTTTACAATTTACAAGGTGCGGGGAAGAATGGACACACAAGGTGGTGGCATAACATAGTAGTTAGTGTGGAGAGCACGTGGCTAATGCATTGTTAATATTAAAGCCGATATTGTAGAAATCTTACGCCAGTCCGCTGCTGGCAACCATGACTGTCCTTCATAAATTATCCTAATTGGACCACCTACCTTTCCTGGTTCTGGAGAAGGCTTTAGCTTTTGTGCTGCTTGGGAACTCTTGAGGTTGACAGCCAGCTCGGGGTAGCTGTGTGCCTGATATTTTCCTATGGCATCATGCTCACAGATGGACACAGAGCCAGGACACTTCTTCCCCATGTCCACATAAGTTGCGGCGGCCGCTGCCACCGGGGAGGCCGAAGAGATCACAAGTGGAGGAACAGAGGCGACAACAACAGCAACGAGTTGAACTCTCTCCAGCAGCTGAACTAAGATGATATTCCAGTAGACCTTGGTGTGGTGACACCTCAGTACCAACTTCACAAATTGTTAACTGCTGTATATTTGTGAGAAGATGATTACGTGGGAGGTGGGGCACAGACCTGACGTGCAGTCATCTCTAACTGCCGGCCTGATGCCACACATATTTCCCAGTCCTTTATATTTTTCCTGGGTCTCCCTTAAAGTTCCTTATCCTGGGCACTTCTCTTGATGGCCTTGTTGACAGGCCTGGTATAAATACAAATATGTTCGCTGGAGTACCAGATTCTTTGCAAAAAGACAATTCAAGTGTAGCCATTTTCATAGTTTTTAGCTTAATATGAAGTATTCTTTAACCAGAGAAAAAAGAAAGTGTATGTACCATTGATGCACAGTACATGTATAGACTTTGAAATGTAAATACATAGGATAATATTGATATGTCTACAGATAATACATTAAATGAACTATCTTGCTGCAAATGTGCATTAAAATACCAGCAACAACAAAGACTTGCAAATCAATCTCAGCTCTCTATACAAAGATATCCAAAAGGATTTGGAGGAGTGGAATAGATGCTCGCTGTCTTCGATCGGACAGACATTTATATATCTCCAGCAAATTCCGTAGTGCTTTATAAATGGGAACAAACACAGTAATAAAACAATACTGGGTAATACAGACAGCCAGAGAGGTAAGAGGTTGCAGGCATAATGAATATTCTTAACCAGGATTTTGTACTTGTTACATACACATTCAGTTCCAGTGAATGGGGGGAATTCAATTGCCCCCGAAGTACCGCTGTGTTATAGATATTACCGTTATTACGATAATATTAACTCGGCTTTCTCCTGCAAGCTAAAAGCCGGCATTAGAACTACCGTAATAACGCACACTATTACTGTAATAACGGTAATAATTGAATGTAATAATTTAATTCCCCCCAATGTCTCACCTATTGCAAACCTAAAATCCATTTATATGACATTAAAAGTACCCCTCTATAAAATGATCAATATTAACTCGCCTCTCTGTCAGTGGCTGCTTGGCAGTGCCAAATCTCCTTAAATATTACCATACAATTCATTTGAGCCTCCTTACCCCTTGGCATCTACCCCCTAGTAGCAAACACTGGGCGGACATCGAAACCTCTACTGGCAGATATTGAAATAAGAAATCCTTCCTGTATCTTTAGACCTGTGCGATATACAGTATGTGTAACTCTATTTTTAGTCATGAACTCAGATATGACCTGAGAGGTTCCCAATCCATTCTGTCCCCAACTTCCCCCCTGCTCAATCTTTGGGCTCATTTGCATTCTGGTGGGGGAAATAATCTCCCTCACATCTCCCACTTCCTCACATGGAACAAGTTGTCAGACATTGAACATTTCCAAGAGCTGACAATGAGCGTCTCCAGTCTCTCCAAACCCCCCATTTCCATGTCTCCCTCACACCACCTCAGGGTTCTCACCCAGGACAATAGATGAGCGTTTATGTATAAATAGAGGTACCCTAAAAGGTTCTGTCTGTTTTCTATCTGCAGATTACTTATCCCATCCCCAGAGTATTAGGAAAATAGATCTAGAAATGGGAGGATGACCTAGGAGAAGAGATCTCCTTTGAGAATTAGTGCAAAATTTGGATGGCAGTCAGTTCTTTAAATATATTTTCTTGTTTATATACAAAAATCAAAATTTGAATTACAAAAAAAACACAGAAAACAGCAGGTGCTGGGTGGGACAAAATCAGAAAAACTGTAATATCCCAGACACATAAATATGTTAAAACGACATTCTATTTCTTTCTCTCACTCTTCTGGACTATAGTTCCCCTTTATCAGACTGTTATATATTTGTAAAGCAGAAGTGTAGATCAGCTCTGTAGTAATTGCCAATCACCACTGTATACCGGGTTTACCTTCTTCAGTCCCTATCCATCATCATACAAATGGTAAACAACATATGTGTGAAATGCGCTATTCTATAAAACAAAGTTCAGTTTGTATTTTTGGGCTTTGATTGTTCTCCGGAAAAGTACATTTTGTCCCTTGGTTGTCTGTAGCTACGGCCAGATTGCTTCGTCCAGACGGAAACGAAACATCTTTCTCTTTGTATTTGTGCCATGATATTAATGCATAGTTTTGAAGTTTTGGAAAACTTCCATCCATCTAAGAAAATTCAATGACAGATATTAAAACACAAACCTTGTTCTGTGGCAGTTAATGGGTCATTGGAATAACACATTTCGGCATATTTGACATTTTAGCAAAAGCAAATGTATTTCCATCTGTCTTAGGGAAAACAGCAGAATACATTGATCATTCTCTTCTATCACATATTGGGAGAGAAGATTTTTTTAAAAAAAAAGTTTCCAAAGACGAGCAGTCTTAAAGAGCCTCACCCGTACCTTCCCAGGCAACAGATGGCATTGCAGATGGAACACCAAGTTGGAAAGCTAACAGATATTTATTTGGCTTTGTGTGGACATCTGTAATTGATATTGTATGTAACACTGAATGGATATACACTTTAATACATATTCAATTGTAAGTTTGGCTTTTTATATACTCTGGCAGTGTCCTACCGTTCAACTGAATCCTAGCATTGCTTGTAAAACAGATATACATTATTTTAAAGGATAATATATTCTGCTTTGTTTGGAAGCCGGCACGTCCATCTGCTGTACACCAATTGTGCCTACTTCTCTTATTCCATTATGCAATTAGGAAATAAAGAACATTCACCCTTCACTGTCTCCTACAATGCAGCTGAAGTTTATATACATCAGGCTCTATGTACTAAGGCAAATATGGAAATATAAAACTCCTCAATTTTGCCTCCTCTCTATTGTCTTGTGTGACGGTCAGCTGAGGGGGTGTCCGGACAGGGAGTTGGGGCAAAGTTACAGCCCACACATATGGTAATGAGATTAATCATTATGAGGCCATAGTCACTTGTATATATAAGGCAGATGTATTTTTGGAGTGATATTATTCTCATTATAAATAAAACCAATATCCTCATTTGTTGACGCAGTAAACAAATTTATTTTTAATTCATCACCATCAGCTATTTATATAGCGCCACTAATTCCACAGCGCTGTACAGAGAACTGTACACTCACATCAGTCCCTGCCCCATTGGAGCTTACAGTCTAAATTCCCTAATACACACACACAGACTGACTAGTGTGAACTAGATAGCAGCCAATTAACCTACTAGTATGTTTTTGGAGTGTGGGAGGTGACCCACGCAAACACGGGGAGAACATACAAACTCCACACAGATAAGACTATGGTCGGGAATTGAACTTATGACCCCAGTGCTGAGAGGTAGAAGTTCTAACCACTGAGCCACTGCGCTGCCCAATTGAATGTACTGTGTGCAATAGTGCATAATTTATAGTATGCCCACTTTTTTATTTGTAGGATATTGTTTATTATTTTATTATCCTTTATTTATAAAACACCAACATATGACATAGAGCTGTGAATTGATGGAACCATGATAATAAATAAATAACATGCAATGACTTGAAGCAGAAGGTTAAAATGGCCCAAATGAGCTTACAATCTAAGAAGTGTGGTGAACACTAGATATTTAAGGTAGAGGCAACTGTAGCTGGTAGTGGGGTAAGTGGGTGTGGCTAGTAATAAAGCAGCCATTGGTGACCGGCGTTTCTGTGCAGCTTCCGGTGGGGTACGGTTAGTAAGAGGAGAGATAGCAGAGGGTGGAGACATACGTCCTACTCTCTACCTTTACATCCCTTTCATACAGTATTTTTAATGCACTTGTACGTCTGACATGCAATCAGCTCCTGATTTCATCGTATGTAACGTACATTCCAAAAACATTGTGTGAATGAGCACTTGCTGAAATTATAAATATGATGGTACCCTATATATAACGCTGGTTCGCATTAGTGTCATACAAAAATACTAGAAGCTTGTCATAGCACAATCGCCTTAAGTAATGTCGACACTGAAAGGAAAATTCTATGTATCAAAAAGTTACGTTTATTTGTTAAGGATTTGAGCGCATTTGATAAAAAGATACTGTGACAGGCTGGGTGTGATAAAGGTTTAAAAATCATAATGTAGTTGGGCAGACAGATTGGAGTCTAGGTTGCGTACAGCAGCTGTGCGGTACAGGGCAGGTGGTGTTTTACTTGGCAGAGTCATCGCTTATTTTATAACAGGGCAGAGAACCTGGTAACCTTCACAAAGACTTTCCTGACAAAATCCACCTCTACAACTCCCAACGTATCTCCCTAACTCACACTCATCACCCTAAACACCCGGAACACTGTATATAGTTGAGACATAACAATTTTATTGGATCACATTTTAAAGCAAGAAAAAGTAGGAATGGATCTGAAACAAATGTGTCAATGTACTTGGGAACTACTAAAATAACAATCAAATAACCAAATTAGATCATTTATTTTCATTTAACAATGACATTACAGGGTGTTCAGGTGCATTGTACCACAAAACAAGATGTCATGATGAAGCCATGGACATAGAGAGTCACATTTAAGTTATTCCTGAGAAATTATTTTGCTTATTCATACAAGCGCATGCTTATTCAGATATACACATAGGTGATCTAGTATTAGTCTTTTCTTTTGTTAAAATGGATCAATTTTACTATCAACGTATTCTCAATGTTAGCTATATATATATATATATATATATATATATATATATATATATATTTCTATATCTATCATCTATATATATATATATATATATATATATATATATATATATATATATATTTGAACTATGCTGCATTTTTATACTTTTGTTTTAATGTTCTATTTGGTGCTTATCAATCGATACCTATTTTCAGTGCTTCTATAAATCCCACAAGCTGCCTTCCAGATATTAGGTCTATATAGGACATGGACGTTAGCATTCTGCTAGGCAGAGCTGGAGACAGCGGGTGTACTCTAGTAACCACGTAGGGCCCTTTAATTAGGCTATAGGTGTTATGCAGCTGTCAGATCTTCTGTGGGAACTTTCAGGAAATATTCTGTTACTAAAACAGGAACACTAAGGAATTATCAGAATCGGTAGGTCAGGTAAATACCAGTTAAACGACAAGGTACAGTAGAGTACTAGCTGCGGTCAGGACCATGGTGAGAAGCATTGGTCAAATAAGCAGAAGTCAGCAACAGATAATCAGAGTAAAATCACACAGATCACTCCCTAGTGTAATATCTATATCTGGGCCGAGTCTTAGAGACGAGGCCGTTTTAATTTATAGATGAGCAAAATTTTGCGGGAATCGAGTTTCACAGCAGAAAAAAACCATCTTGTCCAGGTGCCAAGTTACAGCATACAATCTTTCAGTTCTGCATTTGCCCATAATGTCCCTCTATATTTGTAAATTCACATTTTGTAGGATGAATACAGCTGGTACAACATCGGTCAATTCGTTCTGCTAAGCGTTGTAGGTTCGATTGGACTGTGAACACTTAAGGTCAAATTCAGCAGAGAAATGATCAAAAATTTTGGCCAAACGCAGAATGAGGCAAATATTTTGCAGAACAGTTTTGCAAATTTCTCTCTAGTCTAAATAGGCAGATTGGTGTGAAGCTGTGTGTTCCCGTATGTGCAGATATATGAGTTTACGTGCATGTACTGATAAGGTTTAACACCGCCGACATAAAATCTTGTGGACAAGGTGTATGAGGACATCCTGGTAATAAGCTGAACCTGGAAAAGACAAAGGGCCTGAGCCCAAAAGACCTTTGCTACAGGGAACGATTTGCTTTTGAAGTAACATTCAAGATATCAACTAAAGTTTGAAAAAAAAAAGCTGAGGTCTTTGTGACATCGGACGGGAGCACAAGTGATGTTTCATGACAAGGAAACACAGGACGTTGAATGAGAGGATATCTGTATACCATGTATCTTTGTAGTTGGGACCAGTCCTGAGCAGGATCCATATCAAGACCATTGACAGAAATGGGATGTCAAAGGGTGGGAACATGTTTAATTTCATACAAGCATTATCTGATCTCGGCAACTAGATAAAGCTCCCTTAAGCCTTGTTAAACCATTCTCCCATTCTCTTTGTGAGATTCAAGAAAAAACTTGGAGATGCGCAGCTACTAATTTTACTGGAAGATTTCTCAAGAAATTGATGACTAGTTCTTGATAGCTGGGATATTAGAAAGCCCAAATAATCATAGCGACCATTTCTGGTCTTCCATTAATAGTATAAACTTGTGCTCCTATGTCTTGGTCAAATGATTTGGTAATAAGAGATAAGAGGCAGTGATTTTTTTATTCTAATTTTCTATTTAATTATTTGTAGTCAACACAGGGTATAAAACCCGCATCCTTATTGTTAAGAAAAAGAAAGATCCAGCTGTAGCACGAGTGGATGATAGAAGAATAAATCAAACCAAATTGTCAAAAGAATCTCTGTAATTGACTTGGGATATATCTGATCTCTGAAAGGATTTCTAGGAATTAAATATAAGAATATTTCTCAGAACTCCCAATTTTACAGAGGACAAAACCACAGGTTGTTGGAACCAGTGGGTATAACTAGTCGTGCAATTAACAAACTAGTAGAGACTTTTTGACCATGTGGTATTTGAGCATCTTCAATTTTCAAAATATATTATGGATGAGGAAGACCCCTAGAATTTTTATTTAGTTGGCAAAACCAGTTTCCTTGAAGTCCCCAATTCTTCCAAAATCCAATATTGCCTAAAGAGAAGTGGAGAGAAAATGAACTGAAATAGAATTAATATCATCTTTTGAGAAGCAGACTTACGAGAAGGAGAGTACACACTAAGATGCTCCTCACTGTCACCAAGGTCCACGAGTTTGCTAGATGCTTAGTGCAATCTTTCTAAACAACCCCCCATTTAACACATTAGATGGAGCGACAAATACTACAATATCTCTTTAGCTCCTCAGCGGAGAGATGCGTTGGCCAGTGTTGCATGGTTTTCTCTGATTCCACTTCATGAGGCAATTTAGAATGATATGATTTCCAAGGTGTTTGAAAAGGAGGAATCGAGCTATTGGGATTAACCCCCTTTTTGCAATGTCAATCAGTAAGCTTTCAGTCTATTTCAATGGCAATGTGAATGTGTCCATCCAGGTAAGTCGGCATGGAACAGTAAGACAAGGCGTTGTTGATAGCATAAATTAAATTCTTAAATTGGTGCCCTAGTGCTATCATGTTCTTTTGTGTATATATATTCTAGCAATGCAACTCGTAGCACTGTTCTTCAGCAGGTGTATCACCACATTGCAGGGTGCACTTTGTCGACTTCACTCCTGAAGATGGATCCAACACATGCTGGATTATTGACATAGCATTGATGGAGAATTAAAGTCATTGAATTGCTCCTCTATGTAAGATCTATGCAACAGTCTTCTATCCTGCTTTCAGTTTCTGAGATGGGACCTGAGCTTTATATGAAAGAAGATGTGTTTGCTCTGAAAGGTCTGGAAAGACCTCTTGTCTCCATAAAATCTCTCTCTGGTATAGGAACTTTAGGATCAGCCAGCACTCCCGCATATCAGGGGCCAGGCTAAGGAGAAGGTTGCAGTAAAGACAATCTACAGTAGCTTGAAGAGAAAGTGAGATAAAATGCAAGAATAGACTCTCCCGCAGGCCTGGTATCCATAGCTTGATGACCGTTTAACCGCTAGGTGGTGCTCCCATTGACTAGGAGCTTCCCTGGTAGATCTCTTGTTTTATGCATCCATTTCACATCCTTAGGCTTCCATAGTCTAAGAAGCCATCTTTTTGCTTTCAGATTAACAGTAGGCAAACTATCAGAGAGGTAGCAGTGATCAGGGCCTGGGTGATGGAGCAGGGCTCAGTCATACATAGGTCAGCAATTGGCAATTAGAACACAACTGTAGCACAGTTACACATAACACACCTTGTACAGTTACTACAATATCTGTTTTGTAGTGTATGTTTTGGATCCTTTTTAAGAGACCCTGATGATGTGATGAGCATGATGTGCTCACCAGGCACAATAGTAAGTTTTTATTAATTAAGCAATACAATGTAGACAATAACCTGCTTTGTGAGTGCATTATAGATGAAAGCTGATATTTGGATGTTTTAATGATTCACTACATCTGGAAACATCCTGTGTATTTAGTAATATGTGCATGTCATGTACTGAGCAAACAATTCTCAGGCCATGGAATATGTTGCAGATCTATTTTATTTTATTGGAAGCACTACCCTTAGAGCTTATCCCAGAGCTGACACAATAGATAAATGGCTGAGAGTGACTACTCTGTGTAACATCAGGTACAACACGGTGTCACAGAGGGAGCCTTACTGAGCTGGAGGAATGGGTAATCTTTGCTCTATATATGGTTAACATTGTGCGATTGAGCAATGTTGAAATCTCACCTGCTACCCCAAAAGTGGCTCTTGTTCTAGAATTCAGAAGAAGTGATCAGGTCACATCTGAGCCAACCTACTACTATCACAGGAGAGTGGTAGTTTTTAGGAGGCGAATACCTACATAAGTGATAAGGTGACTGAATTTGTACCAGTCACTGTCCCAATATACAATCTCCCCTTTCAGTGGTCACTGCCCTCTCTCTGCATGTGACTAGGTCGGCCACGAGGCAGATAAAGAATAACTTGGTCTTCCAAAATCTGTTACCTGTCCGAACAGTTATTATAGAAGGTATTTATCCCTTTGACTTTTTTAATTTTATTTTCTTATATCATAGAATGTAAAAGGTGTTAGTTGGGAATCCTTGCCCACAATGTACTCTCTTTTTTTTCACCATAAAGCACAGACTTTAGAAGTGCCCAGGCTATTGTTGCCCAATGGACAGTTTCTCCCATCTCTGCTACAGAAGATTACAACTTTGATAGAGTTGCCATAGGCCTCCTGGTGGTCTCTCTATCAACTGCTTCTTGCATGGATGCTCAGTTTTGGAGGACGGACTTTTGTAGACGATTTGATAGTGCTATAATTTCTCTTTCTGTATAATGAATTTGACAGTGTTCTACTCTTGCTATATTCTTTCATTGACTGATGCTTTTCAATATCCTCTTCTCATATATGCTTTCTATGTTTTTTGATCTTCACAATGAAGCTTTTATTTGGAAATCATTATTCAACTGTAAAACCTGTCACAGACAGGTGTACATATTGAAACACTGTAATTGTACATATGTGGACTCCAATCAGGCAAGTGTGACTTCTGAAGACATCAAATTGCACCAGGTATATTTAGGTGTATATTACCAGATGGAGTGAATACTTGATGTATTCAATTATTGTCTGTAACTTCTCTGTAATTCAGATTTACATTACAGAGTATGTTCTGTTGATCAGTGATAGACTTTCCCAAGAAATCCATTTTCTAGAGTGTACTAGATAAATGAGAGTAAGAGTCTGATTGGTTGGTATGGGCAACACCTCCACTTTTCCTTTTTAAAAGTTTCGATAAATCTGATCTGAATGTTACTTCAGCTCACGAGTGGCCATCAGAATATGTTTGCGATTTATTTTATAAATTGATGCCATTTCCTGATCCACAGAGTGCCCTGGATTGTGAATTGCATGGTACACTATTCCCTTGCCCTCTCTGCTGCCCTTTCTATATATTCCAACTGCAAAACGTTACTATCTTGCAGAAATCTCCCCACATCCCCAGAGGAAGAATATAAAACAAATGCTTTATTTGTATTCTGTAATTGACAATACAGCCCCACTCTCCAGTTGATTAATAGCACACTCTATTTATGCCCATGTTACAGCAGCTTCATATCTTTTCCTAGTGTGAAGCAAAACTTGTTGCTTTGAACTTGGTTGCCACTTCAAAGGGTGCATCATCCTTGGCCACTTTTCCCATGAGAACTCTTGTGTCTGATTCTCTGCTACATTATGAAAGATATGGAAAGTACTCTGCTTCAGAGAGTGGAAATAATGTCTAATTGTCTCACGCACAGTACAACTTTCATATCTAGAAGTAATCGTTTATGTTGTTACACATCTAGGTGGCTGTCTCATTGGGCATTTAGGCGGATAACCAGCATAGCTCCTTCTGGGTCTGAACTTCTGGTTAATCCCGTTCACTTTGAAAACCCTGAAAAGATATAGTACTGTGAAGTTAATTGGATAGACGTGAGGAGAAAGAGCAATACAAATGAGGTTGTGGGTGACAGTTAAATGATTGAGGGCCTTCACTATAGGATAGGGAGCTCCCAATGGGAATATTACAATCCCAATTGTTGTAAAAGGTTGCACAGAATTAAATATAATCAACCTTTATAATATATTCACTGGATAAAATACATCGTTTTATTTTATGTAATAGGTTTTCCTGTGATTGGCTGGTCCAGTTGTCGGTAAAGGGGTTAAGTCTGAGAATAGGTAGCAAGATACTGAAGAGAGTTACATCTGAACAGAGCACTGAATATAAGTTTTCCTAATAAAGTAACGTGCAATGTTCAGTTATGTTTTACACAATATACATATATATTTTATTTACATGGAGAATTTACATATTAAGTTGAAAAGTAGGTTTGCAGTTTACTGCTTTTCATTTTATACCTTGCGAGCACAAAAACTATTTTCTTTTTCATTGTACCGTGCCCTTTACTGCTGTAAGTATGTCCTCTTTCCACAGCATGATATCATTTCTCGTTGCATCGTACACACAAGTACTCAGTTGTTTCTCATAATCCTTTTTTTGGCATTGACGGATCTATAGATTTAATTACACTTTCAAAGTGTTCCTTAGATTAAAATGATTCAGAGCCGCTAATTTAAATGGGGTAGATACCCCTGGCCAAATTGTAGTATTGGTTGAGGGACTTGGCATCACTGGGTTGTAAATAGCAAAGAGGGTGTCACAGTAGGACAGTGTTTCCCAAATCTAGGCGTTAGGGAACCCTAACAGCGCATGTTTTCCATATATCCTTGCTGGAGCACAGGTGTATTCATACTGTCTGACACATTGTAACAGATCCACAGGGGGTAGAATTATTTGACTTGTCACCTGGAAACGTCTCCTTGAATAAGGTTCCCTGAGGACTGAATTTGGGGATGTGAGTGTCATGGGATTGGCTCACATCTAGTCATGTGACATTCTCTTCAGTCAGGGACTTCCTGATGCTGCGGAGCCCTCCGTCTCATCACGTTTCATGGTGCCATTTCTCCAGGGATATTAAATCCCTTTAATACCTGTAAATGGCTGAACTATAACTTCCTTATTACATTGGACATAATTCACTGTTTAAAGTCTACCTTTGATATTAGATTGAGCTTCATCTGTATATTTGATTGGGAACTTGAATGTTTGGATTGTTTTTGTAAAGCATACAAAGGATATAAATATTCCAATGAAAGTTCTAACAATACAGTTATAGTTTTGTATGAACGGTAAAACAGGAAGTGAGGTTATGGAAAGTTTTTGATGGGAGTGTCAGTTGGTCAGTGCTTTATTTGTCTACATGCAGTTAAAAATTAAAACACAAAATGCTGTTGGCCGTAAAGGACTAATGCATTGACCAGTGTTGATCGGCCCCCAGGTTTTATGAGACAATTCACATTCTCCATAATTTTTTTGATTAATATGAAATGTCACAAGTCCCCCCCCCCCCCTCAAATTTATTGTAAAACACTTCACCAAAGAAAAATTAACTGCAACAATAAGGGACAATCAGTTATGTGTGATTTGCTTCACCTGTCATTTTGTCTTGCGCTCTAGGAGCACAAATGTACGAGATCAAGTCCTATTTTCAGTCACAATCATTACTGCGGGTCTTGTAAACAGAACTGCACTCTGGTGTATTACACGCAGAAAACTGATGTGTACGGCAAGTGATTTCCCCTTTAAAAATCGGGAATCAAACTCATTACCCCAGCGCTGTGCAGCATAATGCTAACCAATGTGCCACCGTGTTGTGCAATAGTATGGACAGTCCTCACCTGTAGCAGCAGTAACCGAACAAATGTGGCAACTGGGTGAAATAGAATATTATCACATGAGCTGCAGCACCAACATATTGTAGCTGAAGACAGTCAGCTTGTGCTGTGTGCAGGGGAGAATTTCTGTTGCCACTTTTCATTTGCGTCTGGCTACATTTACCTTAAACCAGACAGATTATCATCATTTATTTATTTATATAGCGCCACATAATATCCTACTGCTCTTAGTCAAATGTTTAAAGACCATATGAAATGTCAGACTGTGCAACATGTGCACCTTTGTCCAAGCAGTTTGTTCGTTATGCATTTTGCAATGTATGTTGTATTGACCACATTATGTCCTTTGTCTATCATGACAGTATAGTATAGCGTTATGTTTCCAAATATAAACTGCAGATTTCGGTCTTACTTCCTGATGTTATGACAGGTTGTTCTACGGGTTTTTGCCATCCTTTTTCCTTTGCTGGGCAATGTCCTCAATTTGTGTTTGCTCTGGGAAGTGTTTTATTTATTCAGGTATTTTGGAGAATATTTATTTTTCTCTAAGTCTGTATTTTGACAATACAGCAGAATGTGTCTGTCTTCTGTTATATTATTTGTATCTATGTACAATGCAGTTCACTACTTTCAAATGTATGTTATCTGTTGGGTTTAGATTTCCCCTTCTTGTTGTATCTGTTGGGTTTATAGTCCCTTTTATACATGTATCTATTGGGTTTATTTTTGCCCCTGTACTTGTATGTATTGGATTTAGATTTCTCCTTATACCTGTATTTATTGGGGTTAGATTTCCCATTGCATGTGTATCTATTGAGAACAGATTTCCCCTTGTACATGATCTGTCGGGTTTAGATTCCCTTTTATACTTGTATCTATTGGGTTTATATTTGTCCCTGTATTTGTATCCTTTGGGTTTAGGTTTACCCTTGTACCTGAATTTATTGGAGTTAGATTTCCCCTTGTACATGTATCTTTCAAGGTTAGATTTCCTCTTGTACTTGTATTTGTTGGGTTTATATTTGCTCCTTTACTTATATCTGTTGGCTATAGATTACCCCTTCTAGTTGAGTCTGCTGGGTACAGATTTCTGCTCACAGTTGGATGTGTTGGGTGCAGCTCTCCATCTCCAGTTTGCTGTGTTGGGTTCAGATTTACAGTTTCAATTTGGCACATTGCCACTTAAAGTTGGTTGTGTTGGGTACAGTTTTCTACTTCCACTTGGTTGTGCTCGTCCGGATTTACACTTCTAGTTGTGGGGCAAGCGTAATTTCCAGTTGGTATTTTGGTTGTAGCTCTTCACTTCCAGCTTGGTCTGAAGTGCCGCTCTCATCTTCTAGTTGGGTGTGTTGGGTGCAGCTCTCCTTTTCCAAGGAAATGGCAATAAACCCTGCATATAAATATAGTTGATCTTGTCCCTTAAAGAGAAACTTCCAGTTCGGCATCTTGGGTGCAGTTCTCCACTTCAAGTTGGCTGTGCTGGGTTCACATTTCTACCTCCAGTTGGCTGTGTTGGGTTCGGATTTCTACCTCCAGTTGGCTGCGTTGGGTTCACATTTCCACTTCCAGTTGCTGCATTGGGTTCACATTTCCACTTCCAGTTGCTGCGTTGGGTTCACATTTCCACTTCCAGTTGCTGCGTTGGGTTCACATTTCCACTTCCAGTTGCTGTGTTGGGTTCACATTTCCACTTCCAGTTGCTGCGTTTTGTTCACATTTTCACTTCCAGTTGCTGTGTTGGATGCATTTTCTCACTTCCAGTTGGGTGTTGCTTTGGCATTTCCAGTTGGTATGTTGGTTGCATTTTGGATCAAGCTGTCGACTTCTAGTTGAACATGTTGGGTTCAGGTTTTTATTTCCAGTTTGTCATGTTATGTCCAGATTTCAACTTTCAGTTGGATATGTTTGGTAAAGATTTCCAATTCTAGTTGATTATCTTAGGAGCAGGATTCTCCTTCCACTCTGTTAGGTTTAGATTACACTTCCAATTAGTCTTTATGGGAAACATTTACTGTGTTTCACCATGATTTCAGATTTATTTGAATATGTTAAAACAGTAAATATACAGAACATGTTAAATCAGTAAATTCTATATATATCATTTTATATAATTATATATTTGATAACGTTTCTAGAAACTTCTTTAGGATTGTTAATGGCAAGTATTGGTCCTTTGAGTGCATTTCCATTTCACCCACTGGACGGCGGAAAAAAGCCCTTCTCTCTGTACCACAGAGTATTTGGTACCACTCCTTTAAATGAGGGTTATGTGACCGCTCACATCATTAGAAGTTGTTGTTTTTCTAATAATGGTTAAGCTAATTGTGGACCTCTCTTTCATAGTGATGTATGTATATATATATATATATATATATATATATATATATATATAATGTAGAAAAGTATATTTTGTAGATATATTTTATATTGTCATTCCCATGGCATACTACCCATGTTGCATACATGCATTTTTAAAAACACAAATAAAAATTACTACATATTTCTGGAGTGGATATCTAAAACACATGTTTCTGGTGTGATTGTTGTCTGCGACAAAGAATATTTTAATCTGCATCTATCTTTACCTGTAAAGAGTCTTGGGTGGTAGAAAAAATAACTGTAGTAAAGAAAAAGTAGGTTTGCTAATGCATTTATGAAAATAAATAGCCGCATGCAGTAATTAAGCATAACTCAATTTTGATTGCTGTGATTAAGTGCACTGCCTCTTTATAAATATGTCTAAGGTATAATTCGCCAGGCTGCAAGGCGAGGGAAGCTTTGCCACCTTCATGTCTCATACTGTAACTTAGCAGGGAGTCACTGTAGACTGTATCTTTATATACATAGAATATTGTATGTTTTTTATTTTTTTATTTACATGACTTTTGAGCAAACAAATGCTGTACTTAGCATATGTATTTTGCCACCTGTTCTAACAATAGAACAGTGTTATGAGTTGTATATTGTGGTGTGTGGCAGGATTACTTGTTATAACGGCAGGTTTCACAGATGTACTTATTATCTGTGATCAGTACAGTCCATACAGATGTGTACACACTGACATTAATGCTTGTTTGTCTTCTGCTGAATAAATACTAAACCCATACATTTAAGACATGTCCTTTGAGAATTGGATGGTGAAAAGGTGACGAGAGAAAAAAAAGTTGCTGCACGTCTGGTACGTTTCTCCGCTGTTGGTGTGTAACCCTTTATGTTCCAGTGTGAACATAAAATAATTGGTTAATTAATTATTTTTTCTGCACAAAGTTGGGTGTTTGCTGTTTGTTGGATATTCTCTTGCCTGGGTTTGAAGCAATCGCAGAGCAACTTTCACATAAAGTTTAGCATTTTTTTTACCAAGGCCGTTGTAAATGCTTTGCAGCAGGAATGTTATTTTGTGCTTCCTCCCTTAAAAGCATGAGGTGTAAATTTATCCAGTCTTCCATTTAAAATAACCTTGGCCTGAGTTTAATTGGGCAAAGGTTCCGTGTATCATTTATTTCTGTCCTTGTAACACTATGTACTATAAGCATTGCACCTGTTCAGACATAAGTGCTGTATATTATTCTAACAGGCACTCCCTGATACCGGCTTGTACCAGACTGTAGATTTAAGGAATATTGTTTTTTGGGTTGTTTTTTTTTTCAATTCCCTAATTTGAAAAAAAAAAAAAAAAAGTGTCTTTCCCATTTATCTGACATGACCCGTGAGAATTCTGCTGCTCCCTCAATGCAATATGTTTATGTACTTGGAGCTCACATCCCCGTGCAGCTTTAAAAAATTATTAGAAAAGCAATTATGCATTTTCTCCATTTTTTTGTGACTGAATAGGCTGCACAACCTCTGACAAAACGTGTTCCATTAATATATAATCAGTGCTGAAAAACAATGCAGGAGCAGGGAGGAGAGGTGGGGCTGCCGGCTCTCTAACTGTGTCCTAGTCCTTTTTGGCTGGTATCTTTCCCAGTGTGTTTAGTCAAGCAGTGGTGAACCTGTTGCTGCAGTAGCCGAGTTAGTATTTTGCTTGCTAGATAGAGGAAGGAGGGCTGTCTGCTGTCTGGTAGGAGGAGGGCATTGTCTGTGTCTTTCTCCCTCTATCACACACACACATACTCTTGCTCGCTTTCTCCCTCTCTCTCTCTCCCTCTCTCTCTTTCTCTTTTCCACTCTCGTCTCTGTGGTTTGTAAGGTAGGTTGCAGTGTGTGTATATACACAACATCAAGCGCAGGAAAATGGACTCATTAGACAGGCAGTCATTACCAGTCACACTGTAGTTCCAGGGATACTCCGATTATGAGAAGACAAACTCAGCCCTGGGGGACAAGGTAGGCCAGTTAACTTTAAGAGCAAAAACAAAAAGATAAAAAATTCCAGTTTTATTTATTTTTTTAATTTACATTTGTTATTTGTTGTTTTGATTTCCAAAATGAATAGAGCAAGTTGCCGTTATCTTTCCACTCGGAATTGCTCAACATGTTTAATGGGCCTACCACAAAATGCTATTTTATTTAATCCTACAACAGTTATTTATGTGTATGGGTGTGCCTGCATGTGCCATCGACATCACTTTTTGTGTTAAAAATAAAGCCACGTTTTTTGTTTTGTTTTTTATTTCCTCTCTTTCTGGCTCCCCTGATTAAATCAATATCACTCACTCGTTAAAACTATCGTCTTTATATTTCTGTTTTCCATGTCTGTTTATTTAGCTGGATGTGCCAAATAATATATTATATGCATCTTAATTTGTGCCAGGATGTTTTGCTGATATTTATAAACTGTTGTGAGCTTCATCATGTTACTCTGACACAAACCCATGTTTATCCTTTCTGTAGCAAAGTTCAGAAAATGTTTGCAAAAATAAAATACATAATAAAAAGAAAACCTGGAGCAGGTTGTTGTACGTTGAACTTTGGGTTTTATTTTTATTTTATTTTCATTTTTTTTTGTATTTATTTTGGACAGAAGCTGTGACTGCATTCCTCCCACCCCCAGATTTTCTCCTAGCTGTGTTTATTTTGAAAACGGATGGGAGAATTAAGAGGATTTTAATATTGTGTATTTCAACTTTCAAGTTTCTGAGCTAATATTTCTCTGACTATTGTTGTGAGTATGAAATGAAACTTTGTAACAGGTAGTCTTGGTGAAGTGTTAGGTGTGTCTGGATGTGTCTGGGTAGGAGCAGGGGGTGTGTGTGTGTCATTGTGCCTGCTAGAGACATTTTTTAATATGTAGAGCCATTTTGTATTTGAAAAAAATAATAGAGATTTTAAAATATATGTCTATTTTGGTGAAATATGTTAGCAAGTAGAGCATATTTTCCCCTGCCTGTGGAAGCCTTGGGTGATTGTTTGGAAGGCTTTTTCGGCAGTTATATCAGTTTTGCAGCATGGGGAAACAGATACGCTTGAAATGAGCTTTTTGTGTGTGTATAATCTGCCTGTGCTGATCTAGATCTTCTCCAGGAGTAGAACTGTTGCTTTGCTTTGCTGCAGAAACGAATACGGACACTGAGAGCTGTTACATAAAGTGTTTAGGATAATCGGAGAGCTTTTTTTCTAGTGAAAGATTGTCTTTAAAAATTAGGATGATGGTTTTCCTGTTGAAAGCAATTTCTTTCTGCATCAGCAAGTGTCACTGTTTTGTTTATTTTTTTGTGTTTGTCTCTAGGCCTTTTCCTATTAAGACAGGGGGGATTTTGAAGTAATGTAATAGCGTTTCCTCGTAATAACCCATCGCTTGCTAGTTACTGGCCACTTTTTGTGCACACAAATTACTTTTCTATCCAACAGGTATACTCAGTCCTATTTCTGGCTGCTGGGGGTGTTATTATGCCGAAAAATGACAGCTGTACGATGTGGACATATTTAGAACCTCTTTCGGTCTTTGTGACCACTTGTATGTCCATTATTACGCTTGTGATACTTATCGTTATTTTATTGGGACTTTTATGTTTCTTCTTCTTCTAAAACATTATATATATATATATATATATATGTATATATATATATATATATATATATATATATATATAATCCCCCCATCCCCCCACAAAACAGTCTAAAAGTTTTTTAAGCATGGATGTTTTTTAATGTCAGTTCCACACATTGTTCTGGTAACTGTTGAAGCGTAGGATATATTATGTAAATATAGACTGGACAAATGAGTATAGTGGAAAACTACAGCCTTTGGCAATTTTAATCACAAGTGGAACAACAACTGGATTTTCAATTCGCAAGGAAATGTAACTTGACCATTTGATGCCTGATGTGTTCGCTGTGAATTATACATGTAAATAGACAGAAATACAGGGAATGTACTATGTAGCTGTTATAAGGGTTACAGCTACTTACTTTGCAGTTTGCGTTGCCTTGGCCAAGATTTGCATTTTTTTCTGACTAAAAAAAAAAATATTACCTGTGCACCGATTATCCCGTCTGCTTAATCTTGTGACAAAATGCATTTATTAACTATGTGAAGACAGTTGAGTAAAAAAAATATGTAATGTGATGTTTACATAAATGTAAAACTTTCTCGTGGATAGTTGTTTAAAAAAAAACTTTTGTTTACTGCACAAATTCACAATCGTGAAATGATCAGGACCACATGATATACATATATGATATTACATATATATATATATATATATATATATATATATATATATATATATCCGGTGAACCAGACCTAATTGTGACTCCTGTACTATGATAGCATTGATGAAAATCATATCCCGGTCATCTGCAATGATTATTGCTATGACATTAAATTCAGTTATTACTTTTTTAGATGTCAGTGATGCTTCATTCATCTGATCATAACTATTATGATATGAGGAGAGGTGATTAGTCCTTATTTGCACATGACCGTTATAGCCATTGATTCGGAGTCATGGCATCAGATCTTTTGTCTGTAATATTTAAAGCTATTTGATCAGTCTTGGACTCCCCACCCTTCAGTCTAGGTTAATATTTTTTGTTAGTTGTAATTTTTGTTTTTGTTTAACGTACGTAAATATTCCTGACCAAGAAAAATCAATGTAAAAACATGTTTTTTTAAAATAAATATGCAAGATTACCAGAAAATTAATATTCAGCAATTTTATAGAAGCAAAATATTTGCACTTTAATACGATTATGGTTTTGGTTCTATGGGCAAATATATTAGCCATAAATGGCTGTTTGTTCCCTAATCCATAAATGTGACTTGAACAGCTGAACTTCTATCAAACTCTGGACATTTCTGGGCCTACAAGCCCTGATTAATTTGTAGAGGCTGCTTGTGTGTGTGTGTGTGTGTGTGTGTGTGTGTGTGTGTGTGTGTGTGTGTGTGTGTGTGTGTGTGTGTGTGTGTGTGTGTCTTGTGTAAAAAAACATTCTCTAAAATGATTATACTTGAATATAAATGTTTGTGCATAAATCAGTATTATAATATAATTTTGGTAATCTGAAAGGAAGTCAGTGTTGGCTGTATAATGTCCATTTATTAAAGATATTGACGATGATTTTGCAAGATTTTATAGAACACTGTTAACCCATTGGTATATATTACGTATGGTCATTACGTGTATGGCGAAACGTCTGTTGTGATTTAACTGTCTGTTCTCTGACTTCCAATATTGTATGTGCGCAGCGAACTGTCTGTCCGTTCAAATAATGTGTCCCAATTGGCAGAAATAGATCAGACAATGTGACTGGCATCACGCTTTCTCACAACTGTATCAAAAGTTATACATTATAGGCACAGCATACAAGGATTATTTTATCTCGTTCTTTTGTTTATCTCAAAGTTCCAGGGCTGAAATGAATGGAACCCACTGCCAAGATTTAACTGGTTTTCTGCAGTTTGCCTGCTCCCTCTCTACCTTCTCCATCAGACTGTTTTGAAAAACATTTGTATCCTAATTAGATTCAGATATTTGAAACTGTTACACCTGAAGTCTGAGAGTGAAATTTTTTTTTTTGTTGTGTTTGTTTTTTCCTTTTCCGTTGCCTAAATGAATCTAGTCTTTATATTTTGAACAGTTCATTTGTACGATGAGATAACGTGTTCCTTTCTTGTACACTGGCTTGCCTTGCACTTAACGCCTCAGTTTAAAAGGAACATTTTGTTTAACCCCTTTGCATGTAGAACTGTGGGTAACATATATCACCTCAATCGTATTTACAGATCCCTCCGTTTCTTTAGGGAAACATGACTAGGTGCATTAAATCAGTATGTTAAAAAAAAGAAATGTAAATTATTATTATTTTTTTTAACTGCCCAAGACAGCCGCTTGGCACTGTTGTGCATTTTTTGGACGGCGGGCCTTGAAAATAAATTTACCTCTGTCATTGCTTGTGCATCGAGTGTATTCCTTCACAAACACAGGCAGTGAAGTCTGCACATGTACCACAACCCATATGTGATGTTTCATTTTAACACAGTATTATATTATACAAAATAGCAAAACCAATGACCAGAACTACAAGATCAACATTATTCTGGGTCAACAGTCAATTAGTATTCATCAACAAATTTGCAAGTTTAAGAAAGCAGTGGTTTTATTGCCAAGATGTTTCCTTATTCCAAAAGATTGACATGCTAGATTATCCACAAATGTCCCATTGAGAGCCTGGGTCACTAATTGTCAGCGGTGACATTTTTGGATCCGTAATTTTTGCTAAATACATTTTTATTTTAATAAACTGGCACTTTCTGAGCAGTCACGATACAACAATAAATAACGATGTAATACACTCAAAAGGGGAAAAAATTATTCAATAAATAATTTGAAATTGTGTTCAAGTCTGGCCATCTACAATTAGTGACTATCGTGTCCACAGTATTGTGGTCACTGATCCATAAAGATTCCCCAATACATCTTAAACCTCATGGATCCCAATTCATAATTCCAAATATATACAGTCCTAGCTTCCAGAATTTTTTATTGATTAGTTCACCAAATAATCTGTAGGGCAGAAGATGTTAATTAACCATTTTTGGTAACTAGCTATTAGAAGGTTGGATGATCACTTTTATACAGTAATATACTTTTATACAGTACAAATGTAGCAAAACTTCTTATACTAAAAAAACAACATAGTACTACGTGGCCTTTGCAACTTTTAGCAAACAACATTGATTTTTGGTGAGCACTGTATGGAAAGGAATTTCTAACAAATAAACTCCTGCCTTTTGATGATGCTTCTGAAGGAACTTTAGTTTCTGGCTGAAAAGACATTTGTTACCTTAATACAATATACGAAGGAGTAGGTGGAACCTGTTACTAGTTACGTTACAGCATTGAGCTGCTTGTGGTTGGCGTTTTGGACAAGTATCATGTTGCTGAACTGCTGGGACAGACGTGTCCTGTTGGCTGTAGACTTGCTGGAGTGGACCTGGCTGAGGCGATGTTACAACTTCTCAAGACAGACCCATACTGATGCAGAGGTCTTAACCCCTCGAGTACGTAGGATTTAGATGATTTATTAATGTCATCCAGCAAGGCTTGGATTGGTCACCCTCCCCCATGTGACTTGTGACCTAATCTCTGTTCCTCTAGTAGTACCTGCTGCAACATTCCCAGTGTAGGTCCAGTCAGGAGCGTACGTCCAAGACTACACAGTCACATCTAGGTGTAGGGTAATGGCTGTCATCTGGTGTTGGGGGACCCTCTCCGCCACCAAAGAGAAAAACACAGGGTACGTTACAGTGTTATCCTGGGGTGGGAGAATATATCACCAAGCACAATAGTTATGTGGTGTTTTTTAAATATTCACAACCAGCATTATCTGGCTCACTTACTTTCTTTATAACAAATATATATATATATATATATATATATATATTTTATTTATTTTTTTGCTAAAATCGGTGTTAATTTTTCACAGATTACAATATTCAATTGTACAGATTATTATAAAGCATTAAAAAATATATGACGCTCTGAGTAATTTTTGTTTGGTCAAGGACCCCCCCTCTCTAAACTCTAAATATCACACTCACAATTCAACATTGAAATAGGATGCTGGTTCCATTCCAGTTACCTCGTGTCAATATCAGCCCACCATAATGTAATATATAACGTGTTATAGATCATTTACATTCATTTGAATCCATGATGCTATTTCTGTGTGTATGGTATTATTTCAGTATATAATACTATCTAACTTTAACATGAATCTTTCATTTGTATTATATTATATGACACCGATGAAGTTTTTTTTTATCAAGTCAGTTTTTTTACATTTTTCCCAAAATTACAAGTGAAACAAAATCCAAAAATGGAGTCATTTTACAAATACTAACCGGGAACAGTATATGCAGATTATATAATATTAAGTAGATAATACAATGTCAGTGTTGTAACAACCATGAGAAGAAATTATAAATAATAAGTATTGTAGAAATGTTAAAATAATAATAATAATAATAATAATAATAACGTCCTGAATATAACACAGTGAGTGGAAACTCTTAATACCTAATTAATTTGTATACTAGAGGGCTGAGCACCCAGCAGTACAATCATATAACACAGCGCCCATGATATAACTGGAATTACGCCACTTTGACCAAATCTATTTATATTTTGGTTTGTACTAGTGAGTTATAGATGTCTCTTGTGACTGATACCTTCATATGTCACACCAATACAGTCTTGAAAGCACAAACCATTTTTAGCCAACCAGGATCTCACTTTTATTACCTTGGCTAATGTAAATAATTTCAGGAGATATTGTCTTCTAAATTTATAATTCCAGAAAATACAGCACAAATATAACCACCTGAAGGGAACAGAGAGCTTAAGACACCAATTTTGCAGATACAACTGGTCTTGTTAAACCAAAAACTATTCATTTCTAAATCAGGTGCCAAAAAGTACCAGAACCCGCTCTACACTCAGGATCATTTAAACTTCAGCAACCTCCACATTTCACCAATTTTGAGTCTAAACTTAAAATGTGGGTCCACTCTTCACCCCAAACAGATCTTATATCATCTTCCCATTTTGCCCGAAGTAATAGAGGGTTTTCCGTATCTAAGTTCCTCAAAATTGAATGTATATTGCAAATGAATTTCTTTAGATCTACATTTTGGAGAATAGTTTTCATTGGAGATGCCAGGAACCTGAGTTTACCATTTGCAAAAAGTTCAACATTAAAAAATGTTGTTTTTGGAGTATTGAATTTCGTCTCCTACTTTGACCAGAATTCACTATCTCTAATTTCTGAAAATTATTTCTTTTTTGCATTGTCCTGTATAATATGTCCTGATCACACCTACACCACCTAATAATGTACGAACCCCACCCCAAATACGAGAGCTTGAGAGGGGCCGTGTTTTTCTTCAGTTTCCCTCCTAGCCTGTAGTTGTCCCAACCCAGTCTCGAAGATGTGGGAATCTGGTCTATGTCAGATATTTTATTCATTGAAGAGGATATAGATATATATGTCTATATTATGTATATGCCACACAAGTACAGTATACTCCTGAGGATTTCTCTTCATATTTGGATGTGATTGATTTGCCAATTCTGTGTAATGACAGCAGGGAATTTTTGGACACTCCTATTACTTTAGAACAACTGGATCTAGTGTTTGATTCCTTTCCAAACCGTAAACATCCGGGACTTGATGGGATACAAATAAAGCTTTCAAGAAACATAAGAGGATTCTTTCTCCCCAAATTGCTAGAAGCATTCAATGTTTTTTATAATGAGAAAGCTCTGCCTTTATCCATGTCGGAGGCTCTTCTTATTGTCCTTCCCAAGCCAAGTAAGAACAATGTATATCCAGCCTCATACAGGCCAGTATGTCTACTGGCAAAGGATGTTAATTTATTAGAAAAAATATTGACTCTTTGTTTCAATAATGTAATTAATGAAGCCCTGATCTCTGCGGTTTTATGCTAGGTAGGACCACGTCTACTAATGCTAGACGTTTATTTACAAATTGGCATTTGAAACACGACTGCGATGAGGACTCAGGGCTTGTATGCAGTGATGCGGCTGGGACCTTTCACTCAGTGAAGTGGCCCAATCTTTGGATGATTTTACAAAATGTTGGTATTGGTCCTATTTTATTAACTGGCTAAAATTACTTTAATCTGTCCTGCTGTAAGAGGCAGGGTAAACGGATATTTTTCAGATACATTGTCTTTAGATAGCAGAATGCATCAAGGCTGCCTGCTATCAGCAACGTTATTAGCTATGGAAATAGAGCCTTTGACGTGTAGAATTAGTGGTCATTCTGGTATATGTGGTCTTTCAGTATGTGGCAGAATAAAATAAATTGCCCTATATGCAGATAACGGTATTACTTTGGGCTGATGCAAATGGCTCTCAAAAACCTGCTTCAGGTGGTTGAGAAATTCTGATTATTAAGATAACTTCAAATGTTCTGATAGTATGCAGTTATTTCTTATAACACATAAATTGTGTGTACAGAAGTGAGGAGTGATTGTATCAAAGTAATAATCTGTTAATAATTGTATTATAATTATCGTTATTATAATGAGTACGTATTTTGGCATTACTACTATATTTATTGTTTGTTGTAAATATAAAATCTGAATTAAAAAAACCTTGAAAAATAAAACTCTGGAAAAGAGTTATGACATTCTTCCCCCAAAATGTGGTACTGCCCATAGCATCCAATCAGAAGCTAACTGTTATTTTTGTAGAACAGTTTGGAAAATGAAAGAAAATATTGGTTGGTTGCTATAGGCAACAGCACTGTTTTGTTTCACAGTTACCTGGGGGACAGATGTCCTTCATTGATGCCCGTCCAGCTCTCACGCAGAGAAACAAGCATAATGTTCATTTATTTCACTGTAATTGAATTAACAAAGTCCAGGGGGTAAATGTATTAAACTGCGATTTCTGCAAATTGCTGATATTTGGCAACTTTGATAGCTAAATTTGAAATGGCAAAACTTGCCCTTAAAGACATTGTAAATTTAGTTGTCAAAGTCACCAAATATCGTTGATTTGCAGAAATCGTGTTTGAATACATATACCCCCAGGTCAATATGAAATAAATATGTATTTATTTCATTCTTTTTAATGTGATCCATTGACTGTGAGTAAATAAAGCAGACAGTTCCCAAAAGACCCCCACTCCCAGCAAACAGAAACAAGCACAGGTGAGTATGGGGTCATTAACCAATAGGTTCTATCCCGTTTACAGGCTTGTGCTAGTATTAAAACCTACTAGTAGAAGCATGATGTTATGCCACTGGCTGCAGGGCCTTAGAAACACTGATAAACTCGTATGTTAAATGGAATAGTGCACCCTCCTGTAACTTGTGCTTCTCTGTGACCATTACAGTGTATAGAGAAGGATATATCTCTGCTTGTAAACTGTGTATTATAAAGGTGAGACGTGACTATAACTGTAGCACTATATAATAATGTATAGTCCTATAATAATTGTTATAACATTATTATTAATGTACATATAAATGTATATAAACTGTGTATTATAGAGGTGAGACGTGATTATACCTGTAGCACTATATAGTAATGTATAGTCCTATAATAATTGTTATAACACTATTAGCGTACATATAAATGTATATAAAATGTACAAGTTTTACATGTTTAAACACCACTATACGTCTTATATCCGTCCGCCACGTCCTCACAATCCAGGCTGTTTATACATAAAGAGTACATGTTATCTGAAGGAAATTGATCATTAAAACTGGAAACACTGCAAGTGGCCCCCGGTATGTTTGACCTCTAATGTTCTATCTTTGTCCTGTAAAATCTTATTATTATACATACTATTCATTTTGTTTTATATAACAATTCCCTGAGATCATAAGTATATATATATATATTATATCAGGTATTCCCCAGTCACCCGCACATTACATCCACGTGGCTGCCCCGTTATCTCAGTGTCTGATAATCAGTATATTGGTGAATGACGACTCATAACATAAATGCATAAATACGAGGACTTTCTTTGGTAGATATTATTTGTATATATATTCCCACTAAACCGCAGCATAACATTTTATTTTGGAACGTTGTATATTACCTTTGTAAAGCCAGCGTCCAAGTAATGTCCTAGATCACTTACTAACCAGACCTTATGTACTAACGGACGATCTGTACATTCAGCTGGGCATGTGCTAAGATACATTGATAATTGTCGCATTATTGTTATTATTATTCATTTATTACAATTATAAAATTATAATTAATTTACTTATTAGAAACATGATAAAAAGTGCTCTGTATCTCCATACTCCAACCTTCACCCCAGAACTAAGGTGATGTCTTATGGGGGGAAACGGAAATGTTACTTTTACTTAGATGATGTAAATTGTAAAAGGATTGACGCTGACGTGCCCGTTACCGTAGGTCCCTGAGATACTTTATAGAGTATTACTCTACCTATTGCTTACATCAGAGGAGCGCCACACATGGGCACTGCTCAGAATCACAGTCAGTTCAATTGCATTTAAAGGATAGTTATACATTTATAGTTTTTTTTTTCATTTCAGTAGATTACAGGTTCTCCATTGTCATTTTACACTGATACATTTGGTGGAATTGTTTGCCAGTTTAATGATATAGTTGGTACTTCAGCCTATAACCTCTAACATATAAAGGAATACTGATTCTATATTTACATTTATTTATATATATTTATATACCTTTTATTCTATATAATTATTGCTTAAATATTGTTGTTTTTTTTTGCAAATCTATTACACCCACCCACACTACATGAGGTAGGAGGGTTGTATTTACAAACATTACATTTTAACAATAAATGATCACATGTAAACAAATTCTCCCAATACTCTGAACATACGATGGGGCAGTATATAAAGGCCCCCACATGTCTCACATTATTAATGGCTCTTTTGGGTTAGATTTGGGGCTGTTAGACGTAGGCTACAAGTTATGTGTGTGCGTCCATGCAGGACTCATACCTCCCCACTGCCCCCGTTATGGCGGGATGTCCTGATTCACGGGCCGCAGAAGGGGGGACTTAACAGGAAATTGGGGCTTATTTTCTATTAAATGTTGGGAGGTAAATCATGTGTGTGATACATTACTGGAACATGCACAACTCCAATTGCTGGGACTATAGAGAGGTTTGTCCCTTGTAGGGAAGGGACCTGGCAAAAGTAATGCGTTTGTTGCATGGCTGCATTAATCATTGTAAGATTAAACCATTGTGACAGAAGTAACACACGTATAGCCACATTTACTAATGTGCTTATAGATCCCCTCCCACAGATTGATGATTTTATATTACAGAATTGCTGGATCCTAATATTTGGTTCTGATGATTTAGTCAGAGGTCTCAGAAAGTTAGTGGTTTTGTAGTATAGTGTATTTTCTTATACGTGTATCCATTCATCAGGAACCAATAAGTGCTCAGCGACCGTAACTGTCAGTGCGCTCATGTTTCATGTATAATTTGGGCCCCACGAAACTCCAGACTAGCACAGGCACACTAGCTGGTATGTGACATATTTCATTGTTCTTTTATATAATATTTTTTTTATTTTTAATTTATTTTTTATTTTTTATTTTAAATAATTTATTAATTTATTAAAAGTCTGAAATGTCTTTGTTAATGTTTGAATGAGAGATTTTGATAGTTAAAGAATTCTGGGTATATTCCTAGTATGTGAGGTGTTAAGTGATGTGCTAAGGCTAACTGCACTTTATTCTAGTTTTTGCTGTAGTATTACCATAACCTAAGTAGCGATCCCCTGATAGAAACCTCTGTCTACTTCTCCTCACGTTACAGTTATTCTAGATACATCAAAACATCAAACTGCAAGATTCTCGCTGCTTGTCATTAATTTGTGTCTGCATTTTGGTGGCTGTAGTATTGGTTAAAGTGATAATAGGACACAGCCCATATACAAAATGAGTATTGGTAGTGTCTCCTAAGGGCCATAAACGGCGCTATTTTATCATCGTTTCCTTTTTCTTTTTTTATAAACTTGTTCATATCTGTATGGTGATCTGTTACCTGGAATCCTTGGGAGTTTTCAGCACCACGCCAACCCAAAACTTAATTACATTTAAACAAATGACCTCTGTATTTCCCCACATTGCCACTGGCATTCCTTTCCTCATTAAATTGTTTATCAGCGCTCCTCACAGTGACTGCAGGAGGAGACATGTCTGTCTGTGGTCATTTCACTGAAAAGCAGCAATTATTTATTTATTTATTTAATTTTCCTGGTTTGTCTTAACCCTGGATAACCAACTTCCGAATAAAGAATCCCATAGGAATAATATGGTATAGTATTAGCGCTCAAATTGCCCTATATATTGATTGATTAAATACAATGTATTCAATGTATTCGTTTGGACTTTAGCAAGAATATTTTTCATTCACCCAGGACTCTTATTTAGGAGCTTCCATTGCTCCCCGCAAACCAGATCAATCGTGGGTTACGGCTTCCAGACTTTTTTCAGTATCAGTGTATGTTTACAGTGTCTGATTACCATTCTTTAGGAATTGACTGTGGTTATTTATCTAATTTATTGTAATGAGGTATATTAAATGTTTGTTTGATTGTATATCCTATGGTTATTTCAACATCATTACCCCCTCTGACTTCATACTCGCATCGAATACATTGTATTTAATCAATCAATATATAGGACAATTTGAGCGCTAATACTATACCATATTATTCCAATTGTTTTAAAGGGACAAAGGATATTCCCTTTAGTAAATAGCCGCTCTTGTCTTATAAAGAGTAGAGCACTACCTGTATCCATTTTGTTTGTACAAAGAACCCCATACCTGTGTTACCATTGTTATTACAATATAACATTTTGTTTTACCGTTAGTTCCTCATTCGTCAATGTTGCTGTCTGTTCTAATGGTCCTTAACCACTGAGTCCTTGCAAGTCACACAATCCAGCACTGTGCCATTACCAGCACGGTCTTCCTCATTAATCTGTATATTATAGGGAAGTATATATCCCCAACACATATAAATACAACATTTTCTCTCATTTACAGATGTCTATAATTACTATTATCGACTTCGTTCTTCATGTTTTCTCACAGCCTTAAAAAAGGATAAACCAGTCATCTGTTGTTTTCATAAAAAGGCCTATTTATTAATATTCCACACCAATGCGGGCATCGCTGTAATTTGTATGACTACTTATTGCGGCAATAAGTAATTATCACCCCTATTTATGAAGGAAAAAAATGACTCCTCTGCCCCCAGCGATACTGGCCGGGAGCAGTACTTAGCGGCTAGTGTCCATAGGTGTATGGATGCGCGTGGGTTTGTTAAAACTAAATAAAATAAAGTGTTAAGAAAGCAAAACAAAGTACACACAAATACATGTACATAATATTATTTATAATATATAACTTACACTGTTTAAATATTGTGTGTTTTTAGCAAAATTAATAAGCACTTTTATTTATTTTAATAAGTAAATCTTTTTAAAATTGTATTGTATTCAAAAAATGTGCTTTAGACAGAATAACAAGAATAATAATAAAGCATTTTATAATGCTTCTGTACAGGCCATTCTCTGTAGCCTGAAAAAACTCTTTTTGGCAGCACTAGTGCAGTTCATCCTTTCATAAATGGACCCGCATGTCCTTGCTCCTGTTGAGTCACATTCTTGTCTACTCTCCTGGAAAGTCTGGCAAATTCGGGTAATTCAGCCAGACTCCCAGGAAACAGACCATCCTGCCCATCTCCTAGTGACATGGACAAGCTGGGGGCCACGATGATGCGTTTGGCTTTTGACCTCGAAGGCACAATGACGCGATTGCGCCTTGGGGGCGGTGCCAACATGTTGTGAATCATGGTGCCGTGCCCTGCAGAATAAAATTTGCAGCCAACGCCTGCTCATGATCGCATCGAAATTCAATGCTCCCAGTTAGAGCAGGTTGTGTTTTGGCCACACATAGAGCAATGCCTGTCACTCAGTAACTACTAAATCAGTCAGACCACTCTTTCATGCAGAGCGGATCTCTTAGCTTATATGTGGACGGCTTTACCCAGTCTCTGTAACTGGTCACTTCCTACTGGGTGGTAAAGAATACACATTTATTATTAGTATGTTGATAGTATTACCAGCAGGACGCTACGGCACACATCTGCCTCCCGATCGGTGACTCATGTTAGTTATTTGGATGTTCAAGTGCTGAGCTGAATAATCAGATACTCCAGAATTGAGTGATGGCCCAACTCATGCTGCAGTGAAGATCATTGTTTAATTTGTTTACCGAGCTCATCGATTGGATAGTGATTATGGGGCCCACACATGATACAGTTACAGGTTAAATGGACCAAACTAACCTAGCAGAGTTTGTTGAATCATATTTGCCGGTACCCTCTTTGTACACACCAAGGCAGCATCCAATTATACTCTTCATTCATTTGTCTCATGATATAAGTTCCATTGGAAACCTCACTGCTGGTAACATTGTATATGTCCCTTATTCTGTGATTTAGGCTGAGGACAGAGCTAGAAGGCGTCTCTTAGTGTAGCAGGATGGGATGTGGATGTAAGGGGAGGGCAACGTGCATTCACCACCAGTTCTGCATTGTTTGTTATTTTCTGTTTTCGGCAGATATATTTCCATTGCATGTGACTGGGGATTATATACAACATGTGGAAATGACAGCACGCTGCTAATCTCTGTCGCACAGACTGTAGCGTGTACAGATCACGCGACTTCTAATGCAGCTTGTCACTCCTGTACTCTGGCCCTAAGTTTGTGACCAGAAGTCATGTTCTGTTAAGAACTGAAGTAACAGTAACAATCCCAAAACCTAAACAGCTCTCACAGATCGGAACACTTTATAAGTACAGTATAAAACAAAAATCAATTTCCATTTCCTAAAAAAAATATGAGACGATTGTTTCACTGGGTTGATTGCTGTCCAGACATTGTCCTGCCTGTGAGATCCTTCAATTCTGTACATTATACACTGCTAGAACCATAGGTAGATATTCCATGTTGGTAGTCATGCTATTATCATGTGATGTCAGTGCTGGTACGCAGAATGTATGGAACTTGTATGTTAGTAATACAGCCCACATAGACTTGTAGTGTCTCAGGCATACTTACAGGGGAGGTGAAGACCAGGTCCGGAGGTGGGCAGAGCGCCGCAAATCTTTTCATTGTGCTTGTGGGTGGAGGGCCAAAATGATACAATTCACGACAAATCACATCATGAAGGCCCCATCCAGCCCCCTTCACTAGACAGTGGGCAGTGTGCGTGAGAATTACCTGCTCTCACAGGAGTCCGGGAAACCTACCCAGAAGTCTGAAGTCTCCTGGACAAAGAAAACATGTTGTATTTACTGTTTTGTGACTGTGGCATAAGTACACAAATTAGGGAGATACATTGTGGAGTAACTTTACAGAGCTGGACCTGTTTCTTTTATTATTTTTATACCTTGTGTTCCCTTTATAATGGCCATAAAATAAAGGAAAAATGGCTATGAAAATGTTTTACTGGAGAAGTGATTTGAGCCATACTGGGAAGAGCTCAGATGCCTTGTGTTAGGTATCATGGCTGCCTCTTACTACATGAAACGTAGATTATATACCGTGTGTGTGTTTATTCGTTTAGATTGTTTTATTGTTACTTGCCTACTCTCCCGAAATGTCTGGGAGACTATCATATTTCAGGGAGACTCCTGGAACAGCAAGCTTCCATCTCAGGTCCCGGCCACTTCACTCTTGAGGCAGAGTTGATGACACGGTGACGTAATCATGGCACCCCCCACTGTGTGATGACATTAATAGTGGCATTGGACAGCAGTCCCCACGCTCGTCCCTCTCACTCGCCACCTGACCTCCCTTTCAGGTTGGCTGGTATAGATTAAGGGTGTGTTCCAGAACAGTATTTTACATTTTGTTTTGATTTTCCATTTGTGTGCGTTACAGCTTCAAGTACCCCCAGAGGAGGCTGCTTATGGTTTGAAAGACACTTGATTGAGGAATGTAGTGCACACTCATATCCAGTGTGTATGACTTACCTCCTCTCAGGCCTGCTGTGTTATGTTTTCTTACAAAGAACAGGTAGGTGAACAGTAGGTTGAAATTGTTGCCTTTACAATGCAGAGCAATGCAATGTTTTGTAATATTGTAAGATTATTTGTAATGTGTACAATAACGCTTAATTTTGAGCGAAATATCTCTACGTTATACTCCACATATACTTCCGGTAATTTACTTTTATACATTTATACAGAGACGTAGCTTAGAACAAAGTGTATGTTGTCATATCAGTATCATTAGTCAGACCCCCTGGGGTCTCCCTTCTCACTGTGCCTGGGGATCTTTTGTCAGTGTAATGGTGGAAGATTGCTGAGGTGTAAAATCAATATCCTCGTCCCTGACTGATGTGTTCCACCTCCACTGGGAGGTGCAGAGGAGAGAAGATGCCCATTCGTCCTGGCACTGCCCTCCTCCTCTGCTTCTCTTCTGCTTAAACAGTTGTCTGGCATAATTTGACACACAAGAGACTATTCCCAATCTGATCAGACAGCAGCATTTATTGATGCAATGAGCCGCAAAGGAACATGTACAGTCTGAATGTGCTGGCAGGTAGATTTCACATTCCAGATGGCAAAGACAAAGGGAGTTTGACTGAAGATTGAAGTGCACTGCAAGCCTGGTGATAGCTGAACGCTAGTCAGGGACCTCTCACTTTACTGTCCTGCCTCCATAGTGTAGATTACATCGCTTGTCCTGCTGGCACCTCAGACCTCCCCAGTAACTGTAGTTAGATCCCAGCCACTTCCTGCATGTGATAAACATACAACCATATCCTAACTAGCAGTGATTACCTGTACTAGTGAGGTCCTGCGGTGTGCCTCTATAACACATCAGTATGTATGCTGGATAATCCGCCTTATTCTGCCTGTTATACTAATCATTAATATTATCCAACTTACATTGTGCAAATGAGCTTTCTTATATTTTTTCTTAGAATCAATGTAATGGCTAGAAAACAATATATCAATGCGTGTTAATAAACCTAATATGCTGTAGAAATGTGATCAATGCAAAACATAATAGTTATTAATCAGCTGTAATTGTGTTATTGCAATATTTAACTTTTTTTATGCAAAACATAATAGTTATTAATTAGCAGTAATTGTGTTATTGCAATATTTTACTTTTTTTATGCAGAACATAATAATTATTAATCGGCTGTAATTGTGTTATTGCAATATGTTACTTTTTTATTGGCACTAATATGTAGGAAACAAGTACGGGATCTATTATCTGGCATACATATGTTTTCAGGGTAAAGGATTTTGCATAATTTGACAAAATCTACCAAATTAAATTAAAAAAATGTACCCCCATCTTTCCTCATGTTGCCTGTGACGTTCCTCACCCAAACAATGTTGAAGATAGGGGCCCTTAAAACAATATAAAATTTGGGGGTAAATGTATCAAGCTGAGAGTTTTCAGGCGGGTTTGAAAAGTGGAGATGTTGCGTATAGCAAACAATCAGATTCTAGCTATCATTTTGTAGAGTGTACTAAATAAATGATAGCTAAATTCTGATTGTTTTTTCCTGTGTTCAGTATACAAAACAGCCACCATCGTGTGTACAGTATACAATACAGCTCCCATCGTGTGTACAGTATACAATACAGCCCCTGTTGTGCGTACAGTATACAGTATAGCCCCATCTTGAATACAGTATACATTACAGCTCCCATCGGGTGTATAGTATACAATACAGCCACCATCCTGTGTACAGTATACAATACAGCCCCTGTTGTGCGTACAGTATACAATACAGCCCCATCATGTATACAGAATACAATACAGCCCCCATTGTGTTTACAGTATACAATACAGCCCCCATTGTGTCTACAGTATACAATACAGCCCCCATTGTGTCTACAGTATACAATACAGCCCCCATCATGTGTACAGTATACAATACTGCTCCTATTGTGTGTACAGTATACAAAACAGACCCTTCGTGTGTACAGTATACAATACAGCTCCCATTGTCCGTACAGTATACAATATAGCCCCCATCATGTGTACAGTATACAATGCAGCCCCCATCATGTCTATAGTATATAGTCTAGTCTCCATCACACCTACAATATATGATACATGCCTCATTATGCCTGCAATATACACATCTATCACATCTACAGTATACAATATAGTCCACATCATATTTACTGTACACAGGGCAGTCTTAGAACCGTCCCAGTATTATTAGCACTTTAGTTACTAAATGCACAATACCAGAGGTCTTTCTTCTCCTCTCCAGTCTCTTCCTTCTTTCCCTGAAACGTTCCTGTGAGCAGAAGTTTGAGCTTTAGATGACCAGATTGGTGCAGATAGAAGGGAAGTGGCCACTAGTTGTGATGAAATTCTATGTATTTAGACATATTTTTTTCTGGTTGTAGTAGATTATTACAAATGGTATTGTCCCAGCTCACCGTGATTTGGAATAGCTGTTTACATATTGGAAGCTCATGTGGCGTTGGTAACCGTTACCTGGTCAGAGTATCCACAGTCTTGTCTTTATTGTACTTAAGTAACTGTATCCACTTGATCGTGATATAAATGTGAGTAAAGATCTGTGCGGCCATAGAGTTAATTTATATTTGTAATATTTTACTGCACAGAAATTTCTGCTACTGGAGGTTGTTTCTGTAAGTAGATGAAGCATCAGAAATCTCTGATTTTATATTGAACCCCTTTGGCAGTATTAAGGGCAAGTGTTTGATAGTGATTTAAATCAATCTGTTTGGATTAGAAAAAACACAGGCAGGCTTTTATTCCAATACTCTGCTCACCTTTTGAGTCTCTACAATTTACAACAGTTTAAAAAATAGTTCATTGAGTAAAATTCAGTATTCAACAAGCAAAACTGCCTGTAGGCAATGTAATTTCCCCCACTGTGCGCGTCACAATAGACATGATCCAGAATTATAGGGATTGCCTGCCTCTCTTTCAGCTGTGCCTGTCCCCCAAATTTGCATCCTTCTCAAGAAGCTGAGCAAATAGGTTCTGCATTTAATAAATGCTTTTTCTCTCAGTCGGCATACGAGAAAACACGTCTCATGTTGCCTCGAAGCTGATTTTATAGTCTCTTTTAAAGTGAAACTGTGGAGATAAAAGACATTTAAACTCAGACTGTCTAGCTCTCCATGACATCCTCTTATATAGGCTTAGACATACACCAGCATTTCCATGATCCGGTTTAGTAACGGCACAAATGAAATTAAGCTTTCTATGTGTGCATTGGTTATATATGTATATGTGTGTGTTTCCATATGTAACTGCAGTCGGTTAAAGGTTGCTCGATCCCATAGAGGATGTTAGGTCTGAGAGATCACATAACTCTGCACCAAATCCATGTTTGGATTGAGCAGAAAACCCAACAATTTTAGAAAAGATTCTTATGAATTCAAAAATAAATTCAGAAAGTAATATGCATTGAAAGTAAATGATAATGATTCAGTTGCTGAATCAGAATCTTAGTAAAAAGTTTGAATTGTGTACATCCTTCTATAATGCACCGATTTATTACTTTGTGTACAACGTCAGACCCTGGGTAGAGCATTGCTGGTTTCTTATGGGTTCTTATCATCTTGTTCATATATCGCTGATTATCGATAACTCCTTATAACTTAATCTGATGATTCCTTGTATCTCATCATATTCAGGCTATATAGAAAAAACTTCACTTTCCATTCATCAATCGTTCTGTCTTCCAAAGTCTCAACCTGTTATTAGCAGTCACACTATGTTTCCGTTGTAATCTGACATTTTTACATAGGCATGTCAGCTTCACTTTATTTTGTACTACTGAGATTTGTTTCTTAGGACTCATCAATCTAATTCTAAATTAAACCCCAAAACACCATTAGTGATGGCTGAAATTGCAGTATACCAGGTTGTTTCACATAGGGAAGAAGAAGGCCCAGCGATACAATCCATGGAATGCCATTCTGAACTGTATTTTTATATTCTCATTTGCAGATTTTATAACCTATAAATAGATTGTGTGGTGTGGTTGGCGTAGGAATGGGAGCACTTAAAACAAAATTCTGCCGTGAAACATTCACATTTATCTGCCAAATGTGGAATTAGGAAAATAATTTGCGGAACAGTTTTAAAAAGTTTTGCTCATCTCTTCACATCCATGAAAGTGATAAAAGAGATCTGAATTTTCTGCAGTCTTGTACATTGCTGATGTGGAGCCACCCTTGAGTGTCTTTGTGACAGTGGGTGGAATTGTAATGGTTATAGTAAGACAAAAATGGTAGGAAAATGAGAACTTGCATTTCACTATTTCTTTTAAAAGGATGATATGTAGAAAGATTAGCAGAATACAAAAAGTACTGTATTTTTATTACATCAGTATGTGTTGAGGCAATATTTATGAGATTGCATCCATAAATCAGTGACATCACTATCCCGTTACTAGGAACCAGTGACATCACTGAGAGTGCAGCCTATACATTCACTAGGAGCCAGTGACATCACTGAGAATGCAGCCTATCCATTCACTAGGAACCAGTGATATCACTGAGAGTGCAGCCTATACATTCACTAGGAGCCAGTGACATCACTGAGAGTGCAGCCTATCCATTCACTAGGAACCAGTGATATCACTGAGAGTGTAGCCTATCCATTCACTAGGAACCAGTGACATCACTGAGAGTGCAGCCTATCCATTCACTAGGAGCCAGTGACATCACTGAGAATGCAGCCTATCCATTCACTAGGAACCAGTGACATCACTGAGAGTGCAGCCTATACATTCACTAGGAGCCAGTGACATCACTGAGAGTGCAGCCTATCCATTCACTAGGAACCAGTGACATCACTGAGAGTGCAGCCTATACATTCACTAGGAGCCAGTGACATCACTGAGAGTGCAGCCTATCCATTCACTAGGAACCAGTGACATCACTGAGAGTGCAGCCTATCCAGTCACTAGGAACCAGTGACATCACTGAGAATGCAGCCTACTCAGTCACTAGGAACCAGTGACATCACTGAGAGTGCAGCCTATACATTCACTAGGAGCCAGTGACATCACTGAGAGTGCAGCCTATCCATTCACTAGGAACCAGTGATATCACTGAGAGTGTAGCCTATCCATTCACTAGGAGCCAGTGACATCACTGAGAATGCAGCCTATCCATTCACTAGGAACCAGTGACATCACTGAGAATGCAGCCTATCCATTCACTAAAAACCAGTGACATCACTGAGAATGCAGCCTACTCAGTCACTAGGAATCAGTGACATCACTGAGAGTGCAGCCTATCCAGTCACTAGGAACCAGTGACATCACTGAGAGTGCAGCCTATCCAGTCACTAGGAACCAGTGACATCACTGAGAGTGCAGCCTATTCATTCACTAGGAACCAGTGACATCACTGAGAGTGCAGCCTATCCAGTCACTAGGAACCAGTGACATCACTGAGAGTGCAGCCTATCCATTCACTAGGAACCAGTGACATCACTGAGAGTGCAGCCTATCCATTCACTAGGAACCAGTGACATCACTGAGAGTGCAGCCTATCCAGTCACTAGGAACCAGTAACATTACTGAGAGTGCAGCCTATCCAGTCATTAGGAACCAGTGACATCACTGAGAGGGCAGCCTATCCAGTCATTAGGAACCAGTGACATCACTGAGAGGGCAGCCTATCCTATCCTTGCCTCATGCCTCAGTAATGACAATGGTTTCTAGTGAACTGATAGATTGGTTCAGCCCACAAAATGGCTTCCTCCAGCGTGTGTAGGTGAGGACAGAGAATACTATTAGAGCGGCAGCATGTAAGAAACTGTACTAATTACAAAGATATAATAATAAGTCCTGTAGTTGTTGAGTTGCTATTTTAATCACAGAGGACATTATCCTGACACACCCACATAACTGGAAAGGTTTTGCAGTTATATTTTGTTGTTATGTAATTCTTACATGATATTTTTATGACTTGTGCTAGATGGAAGGCAGCCATTTATTTTATCGTACTACACAATATTTCCTATTGAAGCAATTTCCTCTTACATATATGTTCTTGTTGTTATGCGTCCTACAGATGTTCCGCAGGTAGGTGTGCGAGTTTACATCTGGGCTCTGGAAGCAGAACAGTCGATTAATTGAAAGCAGATGAGACCACACAAGGAATTTATCATTAGGAAATTATTTATTTCCTTAAAATTATTTGGCAGGAAAGATTTGGGTACATAAATTGCTGGATTTAGAGAGATACAGACATCACACCAATTAAGCTAAATTATTATGGAGATAAACTTGCTGCACTGGCTGCTGAGCACATTGTTGTAGGACTTAGCCTTACATATATGTAGCATAACATTGCACCTGTTACCAGCTGCCGAAAATAGCACAGATGACCTATGTATCGTTATTATTTCTGCTAAGGCTGCTTACTCTGTTAGACATATTTCACTTTTATTTTCTTTAATCTGTCTCTATTCTTTTCTACTGGAGTTTCCTGCTAAATGTCCATGGCTGTACTATGCAAATGACAAAGTGACACCGTTGTGTTTTGGGGAGAAGATAGAGGGTTAGTTACAGTGCGTTCTATCTGCTTCTAAAACAGATTTATCCTGTGTTGTGTTATGGTGGTATGACAGGTGCTTTTTAATGAAATAAAATATTATATTCATATGATGTACGCTAATGCATGTTGATAATACAAATGTCGGACAGAAAGAGCCTTTTATAGAATTGAGACTGTATTTGTGCCATGTGGAATATTAAGGGTAAAGCGCAACAATAAGTCATTCAGGACTCATAAGTGGAACTGCAGGAAGAATTCAGCTACATATGTGACATATATACTGTCGTTATCAGTGCCTCTGTGCATATTCATGTATAGAAATATGTAAAGGTGTTGGCTGCATATACAGTCATGGCCAAAAGTTTTGAGAATGACACAAATATTTTGCACAAAGTCTGCAGCCTCAGTTTTTATGAAGGAAATTGGCATATACTCCAGAATGTCATGAAGAGTGATCAGATGAAATACAATTCATTTCAAAGTCCCTTTTTGCCATGACAATGAACTTTATCTCAAAAACAACATTTCCACTGCATTTCAGCCCTGCCACAAAAGGACCAGCTGACATCAGGTCAGTGATTCTCTCGATAACACAGGTGAAAGTGTTGACGAGGACAAGGCTGAAGATCACTCTGTCATGCTGATTGAGTTAGAATAACAGACTGGAAGTTTTAGAAGGAGGGTGGTGTTTGAAATCAGTGTTCATTCTCTGTTAACCATGGTTATCTGCAGGGAAACATGCAGTCATTGCTTTGCACAAAAAGGGCTTCACAGGCAAGGATTTTGCTGCTAGTAAGATTGCACCTAAATCAACGATTTATCAGATCATCAAGAACTTCAAGGAGAGAGGTTCAATAGTTGTGAAGAAGGCTTGAGGTCACCCAGCAAGCGCCAAGACCGTCTCCTAAAGTTGATTCAGCTGCGGGATTGGGACAACACCAGTGCAGAGCATGCTCAGGAAAGGCAGCAGGCAGGTATGAGTGCATCTGCACGCACAGTGAGGCGAAGACTTTTGGAGTAGGGCCTGGTGTCAAGAAAGCCAGCAAAGAAGTCACTTCTCTCCAGGAAAAACATCAAGGACAGGGATTGGACTGCTGAGGTCTGGGGTAAAGTCATTTTCTCTGATGAATCCCCTTTGTGATTGTTTGAGGCAAAACCCTTGTCTGGAGAAGGAAAGGAGAGTGCTACCATTAGTCCTGTATCCTGAGGCCATTCATGTGTGGGGTTGCTTCTCAGCCAAGGGAGTGGGCTGCCTAAGAACACAGCCATGAATAAGGAATGGTGCCAAAATATCCTCCAAGAGCAACTTCTCCCAACCATCCAAGAACAGTTTGGTGATGAACAATGCCTTTTCCAGCATGAGGGAGCACCTTGTCATAAGGCAAAAGTGATAACTAAGTGGATCGGGGATCAAAATATCGAAATTTTGGGTCCATGGTCAGGAAACTCCCCAGACCTTAATCCCATTGAGAGCTTGTGGTCAATCCTCAAGAGGCGGGTGGACAAACAAAAACCCCCAAATTCTGACAAACTCCAAGCATTGATTAGGCAAGAATGGGCGGCCATCAGTCAGCATGTGGCCCAGAAGTTGACTGACAGCATGCCAGGGAGAATTGCAGTGGTCTTCAAAAAGAAGGGTCCACACTGCAAATATTGACTCTTTGCATAAACTTAATGTCAATAAAAGCCTTTGACACTTAAATGCTTGTAATTTTACTTTTACTTGTGTCATTCTCAAAACTTTTGGCCATGACTGTATATATCAGCTATCCATAGTTGGAAACAGCAGTCTGGGCTTCAGTAAGAGGCCAGGGACCTTCGTATTCCTAACAACTCTTATTACTGCAAACAGCTATTATATCGATGTACAAACATCTACTTCCCTGTTACTAAAGGGCAAAGTGACACCTCTTAAAATAAAGTATGTAGCTTTGTATTAGATCATAATAACTGTGCCAGGCTCAGCAAGGTACAATGTGTTACCTGTACTTCATGAAACTAGACAATTAAATTGGTGGAAATGTAGTTTTATTATTTGTGTAAAATGATCTATACACTATATACACACTTTCTCTCTCTCCCACTCTCCCTCTCTCATTCCCTCTCCCTCTCCTCGTCTCTCTCTCTCTCTCTCTCCCTCCCCCTCCCTCTCTTTCTCTCTCTCTCTCACCTTCCCTCTCCTCCTCTATCCCCTCCCTCCCCTATCTCTCTCTCTTCCTCCCACTTCCCCCTCTCTCTGTCTCTCCCCTCCGTCTCTCTCTCTCCCTCCCCCCTCTCTCTCTCTCTCCCCCCCCTCTCTTTCTCTCCCCCCCTCTCTTTCTCTCCCCCTCTCTATAATTTACTTATTTATAGTTTACTGTAAATCATTATATATTTTATGTATAAAATGCATACATGTTATTATATTTATTTATTACTGTCACATGTTATGCATTATAGATTACATGTGTTATGGTGTATGAAAATGTACAACTATCTCTCCTCCCCCCTCTCTCTCCTCCCCCTCCCTCTTCCTCCCCTCTCTCTCTCTCACTCTCTCTCTCCCTCCCCCTCTCCCTCTCCCTCCTACTCCCCTCTCTCTCTCCCCCCCTCTCTCTTCCCCTCTCTCTCTCTCTCTCTCCCTCTCCCCCTCCCACTCCCCTCTCTCCTCTCCCTCCCACTCCCCTCTCTCTCTCCCACCCCTCTCTCTCTCGTCCCCCCTCTCTCACTCTCTCTCTCTCTCCCTCCCTCTCCCCTCTCCCACTCACCTCTCTCCTCTCACTCCCCTCTCTCTCTCCCCCCCTCTCTCTCTTCCCCCCTCTCTCACTCTCTCTCTCCCTCCCTATTCCCTCTTTCCACTTCCCTCTCTCTTTTTCCCTACCTCTCCCACAACCTCTCTCTTTCTCTCCCCTCCCTATAATTTTCTTATTTATATCTTACTTTAAATCATTATATATTTTATGTATAAAATGCAGACTTGCTGTTATTATATTTATTTGTTACTGTCACATGTAATCATTATAGATTACATGTGTTATGGTCTATGGAAAATTACAACTATCCTTCCTGCTTGAACAGCCTCGTTTTGTTGAGGACGTTCTCATTGTGGCTAAGGGTTATGGCTATTTTTATGGATCGGAGATGTGGCTGAGCATGTCCTGATTTTTTAAATTGTGGCTGTTAGAGGCATGATTCATCTACCACCTAAATGCTCTTCAGTAACAGATGGCACTCAGTAGGTACTACATTTAAGATTTTTGCAAATTATTATGCACCTAGCAGAGCAGACAGAGTACCACCACCATTTTCTTTCAGTTACTACATAGGTCTGTAACTTTACTGATGAGACCTGATCATGTTTGATTTTATTTATCATGTTAAGCTTGTTAATATAACGTGTTATACAGAAGGTATAGGTTGTAAAAATGCAATAAGACTTTGCTACCACTGGCAGTCCGAATTTTAATGAATCCCTTGCCGCAGTTATGTTACATTAATACAAATGCATACTGCATACAATAAGGTAATTTACCAGCTACAAAACCTTCAGCGATGCAATGCTTCTTATTGTTATACACTGCAGAAATAAACGTTAATAATAAGTAAGGGCATCTACTTGTCAGCCAAGTGCATTCCAGGTGCACCCCCAGATCACAGTCTTTGGATGCTCCCCGTACACTCAGTCTCATTATAAGTATAGGGGCGAGACCCAATCTGCAAGACATCAGAGGTGGAGAATTCTGGCCGCTAATCAGGGAGCACCCCTGTAGATTTCCCCCCTTTACCCCTTCTATGTCACTCAAAATTCTGTCCTGCAAAATAAAATCTTGCTCCAGTGCATAAGTAGGTTGGTCTGTGTTCCAAGGCTGCTCTTCCGAACCAGTGCCCATCTGCATAACACCTCCATTGTCCAGTGCACCCCCCATACACTGACATATTAGTCTATAACTGCAATCACTTTCCATAAAGTGAGGCGCACTTATGCAAACATAGGCCGTGACCTCACAAACCTGTGTTTCTGCTGTTTTTTGTTTTGTAAATGATTAATAAGCTTTTCCAAATCTCTGAAAAAGTTGTAACCCCTGAGGACAGATCCTCACTATATTCCAGAGAGTGGATTCTCTCCTCACACAATCTGTATGCAAGTTATGGTAATTTCATTATAATTAATTGCATGCAAAGTAGTTTTAATTATCGAATATAGAACTGGTTTTAATTTTGCATTAATGTTAAACATCTAACCTACTCAAAGGCAAAGCAATGATCCAACTCCATCAGCCCCTATGTATCACTTATATTACAGAGCGTGGTATATAAATGATTGTAACACAGTCTTACATAGGTAACCCCTGTAATGTAATAATATAACCTGTCACACACAATAGTTGTATAACACTGTCATGTTAACAAATCCTTTGTGGTAAAATAGAGAAATAAAGTACAACTTTATTTTTAATTCAAATATTTCTCCACTTCAGATTATTTTCCCTCCCACCTTAAATTATTATCATCATCATCATTATTTATTTTTATTGTGCCACTAATTCCACAGCGCTGCACAGAGAACTGCCCCATTGGAGCTTACAATCTAAACCCCCTAACACACACACACAGACTGAGAGAGACTAAGGGCAATTTAATATCAGCCAATTAACCTACCAGTATGATTTTGGAGTGTGGGAGGAAACCCACGCAAACACGGGGAGAATATACAAACTTCACACAGATAAGACCATAGTCAGAAATCAAACTCATGACCCCAGTGCTGTAAGGCAGAAGTGCTGACCACTAAGCCACCGTGCTGCCCACATTTATGAAAGCCCTTCAGCTCCAATATAATGCTATTGAATGTTTTGCTTACCTGACCAGTGATTTCAGCAATGCTCCCAGCTTTATGGAGATGACAGGTTACCCACATTTCCATGGGATTTCCTGTCTCACTAATATACAGTAATGTATCACTGCAGCCATTAAAATTCCTATAACATATTCATTGCATATATTGAACAGATTTTAGGGTTCTTCTCTGTTAGCACTGAGGCTGAAAGATATTATCCTGGTGGGCAAGCACATAACACTGGCTCATAAGTGGTGACCTATTGTTAATATACAGGGGCTGATTTGAAAACTAACACTGCCCTATTGGCCCAGTAGGACCAATCTTATGATAGTGAGCAACCGATGCTTCCAAATCAGCTGGATGCCGGTAGGGGTCCCTTACCCCTGGCCCGGCCTACGTCTGCCCTGAATACCTGTGACACATCCAGCGGAGCCCATAATACACTGAATGGGAACAAGTACCCTAGGGAATATACACCTGTATACAGGAGAAAAGCTAGAGCTATATAGATAATGATACTTTACAGTAAGTCACAAATTATACTGGCAGCGCAGTGGTTAGTATTGCTGACTCCGCACATAGTTCGAGTCTGACCATGGCCTTATCTGCGAGGAGTTTGTATGTTCTTCCCGTGTTTGCGTGGGTTTCCTCTGGGTGCTCCTGTTATATATATAAAGAAAGTATTATAATAATAATGTATTCACCCTTTTATTATTGGATAAAGTGATAATAACCCAGCAAATTAAACAACAATTAGGAATCAGCAGTGAAACGTGGGCACAGTTCCTTTTCTTTTTTTAAATGTACAAACTTATTTACTTTCGGGGTATTTTGTTTATTGTGTTAGTAGTGGGAGATCACACAACTCGGAGAGATCTGATAACCCAGACAGATTCTGAAGTCATTCAAAGTATACTGAAGTCACATCCAGGTAGATCCAGATACTATGTATGTTTCTATTGGTTCTGTAATGTACGGATTTATAGATTCTAAAGGGCCGATATAGTTCTTGGTGGTGGCCACGGAGTTGCCTCGCATCCCATCGAGGTGTGCAGGAAAATCTGCAGTACCTGGAGCATCACAGTGGTGCAGTAATAAGCATCGTGATCACACGTTAAACAGGAGCTATTAGCATTAGCAGCACCAGTGATAACCAGCGGCAGATTCACCAGCTTCCAGGAATCGCTGCCATATTTGTAGATTGCAGCGATAACTGATTTTTATACTATGATGAGTAGCGATACAACATCGGACTTGTCGCCATGATGATCAGTAATTAATAGGCCCCGTTTGTCCTGGCACCAGAAGGAACACATTTCCAGTAACGGCCGTGGATAAGAGGTACATGAGCATAGGAGTTGTTAGAGCTTGTGCATCCATGGGTACATTGAATCTGCAGTATTGATTGAACAGAGCACAGAGGACAGACTGGAGCTCCTGGTCTGTGTCCTTATTAACTCCCAAAACCCTTGTTAGAAAGTCACCTAATATGTGTCGGTTGTTATTGCCCAATCTGCCTTATTTTTATCATCCTTCCTATACTATAGTGTTTCATAATAAAAACATTCTCTTATCTCCAGTACCTGTATGTTAGTGATAGTTATATATAAAGTTATATATAGTGTACTTACACACAGATCTTGTCCGATTCACCTGTTAATGAATCGGTTAAGTGGGGGTCGTTTAATTTATGTCTCCGTTTAGTGTATAAAATAAACATAATGTCCATATCCAATAGCGCCACAATATAAAACAGAGTCTATATTTAGAAAAAGGCCATTAAAGGCATAGTTCTCATAATTCATAAACGATGTTGTATCCACACGATATATTCGATTTCAATATTTCCATTAGATGTATTCCATATTCATATGGTGTGGGAGAATATGAATATGGAATACATCTAATGGAAATATTGAAATCGAATATATCGTGTGGATACAACATCGTTTATGAATTATGAGAACTATGCCTTTAATGGCCTTTTTCTAAATATAGACTCTGTTTTATATTGTGGCGCTATTGGATATGGACAGTATGTTTATTTTATATATGTTCTGATTTAATAGGTGATATTTAGTCCACATCTGTAGCAGCCATAATTAGTGCGCTCTACTTCTATCTATATATATTGCATCCGTTTAGTGTATACCTAGGTGTTTACCCCTACTGTGTATCTGTATTACCTTTTCTAATAGTGGGGTTTCTGATAAGAATGAGCATAGTGGAAAGAGTAAAAATGGCACATCAAAGTGTCTTTACGCACATCGTAAGAACAGAATTGTGAATAATAAATAAGTAATCTCCCATTTATATATTCATCATGCTCTAAAAGAGTCTACAGAACTGATCTACAGCGGTGTATAGATTAAATGCCGCATTGCCCCCTAATTATACCACGCAGCTCTCATTATAAGGGAATATGTGCCGGGATTAAGTAGCCTGAAGCTTTGTAGCACTAACCCTCAGTTACATTTATTATACAGCAGATTCACGGAGCTAGTGTTCTTATTGTTGTTTTGTTACAGTTTATGTTATTCCTGTCACTAGACACTGCTATTGTCTCGCAGGAAGTAGGAGACGGGGCTGGTGACTGTTTGTATTTGCTTCTTATTATCTTGTGCAATCAGTTTATTATTTTCCTTATGCCAGATTAGTTAATTTGTATTGCCAGCAATGTTTTCACATGTTTTCCAAGCAAAAGGCAAGGATATAATAACGTAGATATTCTCCAGCAACACAGCCGTATCAGCACGCATGTCTGTCACTGCTCATGCATAGACGCTCCAGAGTAATTAATGGTAATAACATCTTAATGTGCTCATGAGATCGTAATGAGGAGAAATGAAGGCTCTGATTACAGATAGGAAGCTCTGTGTTTGTTTGGCTTCCAACAATTTTTCACATTTTACAGGCAACAGTTTTAGAACTCGCCTGTGATTACATCAGACATTGCTTTTTGTTACGGTTGTTTTTTTCCTAATTAGAATTTTTTTATTTTCTTTTGGGTTGTGCAGTTATCTTATGTTTCTTTCTATAGTTTACATCAGAACATTGTGTCAAAATACAACATATTGTACACTTATACTTTATGTTGTGGGTGATGATTTTGGTAGAGAAATGTCTGTCTCCTCTCTCTCAAAAGGTAAAAAGAAACCTTAAGCTCACAAGTGGTTCTTGATCTCAAGATCTCTATGGAGTACAATATAACCCTTATTACCGCAGGCTATAACAGGACTCAGGGATGACAAGTGTACAAAACAACACTGGAAAAGACAACTCTGAATGGTCCCGCCTTCAAATAAATCAATCCAAGACCTAAGTGGATATTCTGCTATAATCCTTATAACTTAAAAAGTTTCTGAGGCACAACAATCAACCAAAGTAAAGGAAATGTTATTCTTTTATTCTAAAACTGATTAGATAAACCATTCAAAAATAAAAACTGACAAAAAGGTTCTAGGAGGAGCAAACCAATTATGTGTGGTCTATAGATAGCAAGTAGACGCAACAGTAACCAATCACAAGTCCATAAAAAAATGTCCCATTATCTTGTAGTAGAAGCTCTAAAGAAGAAAAAGTTAATTAGAAACCAGTATCCCCATTCCTGGGTCTTTTTCAGAAAAGTGCAATGAATCACAGGTAAATAAGGACTGTTGAAGAACTAGCAGAATGGTAGATTTTCGAAGTTTCATTCAGTCACCAATAACACATGTTGCGTTTTCAATTAAATGAATGTTATTCCTCCTCGCCTGAGAAGTAGACCATCGCAGTGAAGGTCCTTACGCGTTTCTTTGCTAGTATTGCGACTTCCTCAGACGGTGAAATGTTGTATACTTTCCACAAGGCTTCTCTGTATATAGGGAACTAATCTATGACATCGGCAGAAGTTGGTACGTCATTTTAATTGCTGCTTCCCAAACCTAACTTAAAAACCAATAAAAGGTATAATCTCTATACGTGTGAATAAAGAGGCAGTCCTATATCTTGTTAAAGGTAAAATTTGACCAGTATCATAAAAAAAAACTACATAAAATATATATATTATAGATGACAAGTGTCATTAGTCTTCTGAGGGGAAAAAAAATTCTGGCAAATACTCAGCTAAAATCAAAAATGATCGATGTTCTGCAGCATCACATGACCCAGTTACAATCCACCATTGGTTGTTCCCTTATCCAGGTTAGTGTAGTAAATAGATGTGACAGTGTTACTGAGTCTCTTTCTTTAGGACACAGATAAATGCGGAGTATAATTTGGAGTAATCTATAAATGTAATGTTTGTATTATGGGATGTCCAGGAGTCAGGACTACTGATAATAATGATACTCGGTACAGTCATGTGTTTTGTTCTTCAGCTATAAAGCTGATTATGTCTCCGCACATCCATCTAGAAGTGAGGTTATTACCCTGAGATATTCTTCTGTTTGTTAGTAATAGTGACTCTTTAGTGTTATGACAATTACTAATGAATCTTTCCATTTTTTAATAACCATTAAAAATGCAAGCTCGTTTTATGGCCTGAATTTTTAATTGCTCAAAAGTGAAAATTGACAAAGTGCATAATTTCCTGGGCTGCGCTGCAAGGCGTTGTCTGTTCTCTTTTCTTTCTCTGATTCAGAAGGCGAGGGCAGTACAGTATATAAACGGGTCCTGATCTATATACAGCTTGTTTAAAACAAGATCGTTTTCATTAGCTCAGACACTAATGATGATAAAATAAAACTTTATTTTGCTAGAAACACTGTAACGCATTGCTTACTAGTTACAGCACAGTCTTGTGCCATGTGCGTAGGGCAAAGTGGTAATTAAGTCTTTAATTGGCTAACTGGATAGACTGTAGGTGTAAGCTCCCAGGACTACCTGCGTCTCTTTGTCAGGCATTGTGTGTCTGCTGCTGACTTCTCCCTTTATAGACACATTCACTGTGGTCCTTGGAGTCAGAGGGGAAATATTATTGCCAAACGAGCAAAAAATCTCGCTTTCATAATGTGTAAAATTATATTGAATTAACATTATATTTAACGTGGGAACATATTAGCGTATTAGCGCAGTGCCTCCTCCTTGGTCAGATTTAGTCGGCTCTTCGGCGGGTAATATCCTTTGTAAGTGACACCAAAGGGAGACAAGGAACCCCCTGCCCCCTACTTCAATACCGCAGGCACACGATGAAAGCAAGAGCAATACTACATGGTGGGTTTTGAAAGCCACATCGACACATTTATTATTTAGAGCAGACCTTCAAAATTGGGTTTTATGTCAAGTTTTATTACAAAATGTAAGGTTATATTAAGAATATATACTATAATATATTCCTACTAGCATTAAATAAGTTTCACTATGTACACGTCACAATTTAAACTTCAATGTAGTATTACTTATAATATTTCTCTCCTCTCTAAGAAGTAGTTACCTTATATACTTTGATTACAGCAGCAGCAATATACAGGTTTTGGATAAACTTCTCCGATTTGCATATCAACATCAGATATACACATAAACATTTCAACATATGAACATTAGGCTATGCAAAATTATATATATGGGAGGCCCTGCACTTAATTATAGAGTCCCACCAGCTTCCTGCTAGTTCAACTGTAAATCCAGCAGTAAAGTTCAGTTTGTGTAATATGACATCACTCGAATTAGCCATTGTTTGCAGTGGAATAATATTAGGGATACTATAATGCTATTAGCATGTAAAATCTCAGTTGATACATCGCTTAGGTATGGCTCAGCACAGGTTCCAGATAGCAATATACAGTCATGGCCAAAAGTTTTGAGAATTATTATTATTATTATTAATATTTATTTATAAGGCGCTACAAGGCATCCGCAGCGCCGTACAGAGACAAACAAAATCACAATACAATGGGAGACAGCACAGTACAGTAAACACAGCAACTCAGTACGCTCAATGCACAGCTAGAGAGGGCGGGGAAGGGGGAGGGAGGATCCGAAAACGACGGGGTCCAAGAAGGGGGGCGCGGAAGACAGGGAGACCCCCAGGGGGGAGGAGGGAGCGAAAGTGGACGTGGGGTGGAGGACCTTTGAGGAGGAGGGCTAAGTAGCTGGAGAGCAGAGTTAGAAGTGGTGGAAACAGGAGGAGAGATGGCCCTGCTCAGAGGAGCGTACAATCTAAGGGGAGGGGTGGACAGACAGAGAGACGCAGGGGAGAGAGGGAGAGTAGGGGGACAGAGGCAGAAGATAAGGTAGGAAGTTAAGTGGGAGACAGAAAGGCTTTAAGAAAAAGGTGGGTTTTTAGGGCCCGTTTGAAGCTGGACAGATTAGGGGAAGTTCTGATGGAGGGAGGGAGCTTGTTCCAGTGGAGGGGGGCAGCGCGGGCGAAGTCTTGGATACGCGCGTGGGAGGAGGTTATAAGGGGGGAAGAGAGGCGACGGTCAGAGGCAGAACGGAGAGGGCGGGATGGAGCATGAATAGAGAGGAGGGTGGAGATGTAGGGCGCAGTGGAGTTGGCGAGGGCCTTGTAGGTGAGTGTGAGGAGCTTAAAGAGGATTCTGAAGGGGAATGGGAGCCAGTGAAGGGCTAGGTAGAGGGGGGAGACAAAAGAGGAGCGGCGAGAGAGGAAAATAAGCCTAGCTGCAGCGTTAAGGACGGATCGAAGGGGATCGAGATGAGAGTGGGGGAGGCCAGTGAGGAGGAGGTTGCAGTAGTCCAGGCGGGAGATGATCAGAGAGTGGATAAGGCATTTGGTGGCATCTTGGGAGAGGAAGGGCCGGATGCGAGCGATGTTGCGCAGCTGGAAGCGGCAGGATTTAGCAAGAGAGAGGATGTGGGGGCCAAAGGAGAGAGAGGAGTCGAGGATGACACCAAGGCAGCGAAGTTGGGGGACAGGGGAGATAGAGGTGTTGTCGACAGTGATGGAGAGGTCAGAAGGGGATGGGGTATGAGAGGGAGGAAAAACTATGAGCTCAGTTTTGGCAAGGTTAAGTTTGAGGAATCGAGAGGACATCCAGGAGGAGATGGCAGAAAGGCAGGCGGACACCCTAGAGAGGAGGGAGGGAGAGAGATCAGGAGAGGAGAGGTATAGTTGAGTGTCGTCAGCGTAAAGGTGGTAGCTGAAGCCGAAGGAGCTGATGAGTTCACCCAGGGAGGAGGTGTATAGAGAGAAGAGTAAGGGTCCCAGAACAGAGCCCTGAGGGACCCCGACTGGAAGGGTGGATGGGGGGGAGAGAGACCCAGAGGTGGTGACAGAGAAGGAACGGTGAGTAAGGTAAGAGGTGAACCAGGACAGGACTGGGCCGGAGAGGCCGAAAGACTGGAGGGTGTGAAGGAGGAGGGGGTGGTCAACGGTGTCAAAGGCTGCAGAGAGGTCAAGGAGGATGAGAAGGGAGAAGTGGCCCCTGGCTTTTGCAGAGAGGAGGTCATTGGTGACTTTAGCCAGGGCAGTTTCAGTGGAGTGGAGGGGGCGGAAACCAGACTGGAGAGGATCAAGGAGGGAATATTCAGAAAGGTAGGAGGTGAGACGGCTGCAGACGAGCCTCTCAAGAATTTTGGAGGCAAAAGGGAGAAGAGATATGGGGCGATAGTTCGAGAGAGAAGTGGGGTCGAGATTAGGTTTCTTAAGAATGGGGGATACGAGAGCATGTTTGAAGGAGGAGGGGAAGATGCCAGTGGAGAGGGAGAGATTAAAGAGGTGAGCGAGGTGGGAGCAGGTGGTGGGGGAAAGGGAGCGAAGAAGGTGGGAGGGGATGGGATCCAGGGGGCAGGTAGTGGGGGGGGAGGATAAAATGAGAGAGTGGACTTCCTCGCCGGTGGTGGGACGGAAGGAGTGGAGGGGAAGGTGGTTGGGGGGGGAGGACAGAAGAGTGGGAGGGGTGGAAGAGAGAGTGGAGGAGGAGATTTCAAGTCGGATGGCCTCGATTTTAGAGGAGAAGAAGGAGGCGAAATCAGAGGCAGTCAGGGAGGAGGGGGTGGGGGGGAGGGGAGGGGGCCAGGAGAGTGCTGAAGGTGGCAAAGAGGCGGCGGGGGTTAGAGGACTGGGAAGAGATGAGGGATTTAAAGAAAGATTGTTTAGCGAGTGAGAGGGCAGAGCTGTAGGATGAAAGGATGAATTTAAAGTGGAGGAAGTCAGCCAGGGAGAGGGATTTTCTCCAGTGACGTTCGGCGGAACGGGAGCATTTTTGGAGGAAGCGGGTAAATTTGGAGTGCCAGGGTTGGGGTTTGGAGCAGCGGGGGTGGACGGAGTGGGCAGGGGCGACCGCGTCCAGAGCGGAGGTGAGGGTGTGATTGTAGAGGGAGACCGCCTGGTTGGGGCAGGCCTGGGAGGAAAGGGGAGAAAGGAGGGTATCGAGAGAGGAGGACAGAGAGGCAGGGTCAAGAGCATCGAGGTTGCGTATGGACAGAGTAGGTTTGGGCAGGGGGAGGGGAGCAGGAGAAGAGGAGAGAGAGAAGGAGAGGAGATGGTGGTCGGATAGAGGAAAGGGAGAGATGGAGAAGTCGGAGAGATTACATAGGTAGGAGAAGACAAGATCAAGGGAGTGACCAAGGCAGTGGGTAGAGGAGGAGGTCCATTGGGTGAGACCAAGGGAGGAAGAGAGGGTGAGCAGTTTGCTGGAAGCAGGGTAGGTGGGGTTGTCGATGGGGATATTAAAGTCACCGAGAATGATCGAGGGGAGATCGGAGGAGAGGTAGTGAGGAAGCCAGCTAGCAAAGTTGTCAAGGAAGAGGGAGGTGGGGCCAGGGGGGCGGTAGATGACAGTGACACGGAGATGGATGGGGTAGAAGAGGCGGATGGAGTGAGCTTCAAAAGAGGAGAAGGAGAGGGAGGGTTCAGGGGGAATGACACGAAAAGTACAGGTGGAGGAGAGGAGGAGGCCAACTCCACCGCCAGGGCGGGCACCAGGCCTGGCGGAGTGGGTGAAGGAGAGACCACCATAGGAGAGGGCAGCGGGGGAAGTAGTATCAGAATCGGAGAGCCAGGTTTCAGTAACGGCAAGAAGGTTAAAGGAGTTGGATAGAAAGAGGTCGTGGATAGCAGTCAGCTTGTTGCGGACGGATCTGGCGTTCCAGAGGGCACAGAAGAAAGGGGGAGAGGAGAGGGGGGAAATGGGGATGAGGTTAGCAAGATGAGCAGCGCGCGGGGGATGGCGGGGAGGAACGGGAGAGGTAGGGCGGGGGGAGAGTATGGGTATGGAGTGAGAGCGGGGAGGCATAGTAGGGAGAGAGAGTAACAGAACAGTGAGATAGTGGGGACAGTGAAAAACAGGTAAGAACAAAGGCAGGAAGACAATGAAAAGGTGGAAGATAATAACGAATTAGGGCGTGGAGGGCATGGAACAACAGTACAGTGAGATAATAAGGACAATGAAGACAGGTAAGAATGATAGCAGAAAAGTAAGATAATAAGGACAGCGGATAACAGGTAAGAATAAGCAGGGAGACAATAGCAAGATGGAGGACAATAACCAATTAGGGCGTGGAAGGCAAAGAATAATAGAAGGAGAGGTAATAAGGACAATGGAAATAGGCAAGAATAATAACAGGTAAAACTAGTTGCTGGTAAATATAAAATCAGGAAAAACAAGATAAAGGCATATAAATAGTAGAATAATAACAGGTAAAAAGTAGAAACTTGTAAATGTACAATCAGGAAAAACAAAATAATGGCATATAAAATAATGTTTCATATGCAGTTGATGCAGTTAAGCCAGGGACTCAGCAGGAGAAGGGCCAACCGACAAGCCGGGCCGGCACACAGCAGACCAGCCGCTGCAGAAAAGCCAGGGACTCAGCAGGAGAAGGGCCAACCGACAAGCCGGGCCGGCACACAGCAGACCAGCCGGTCCACATAAGCAAGGGACTCAGCAGGAGAAGGGCCAACCGACAAGCCGGGTCGGCACACAGCAGACCAGCCGATGCAGACAAGCCAGGGACCCAGCAGGAGAAGGGCTAATTGACAAGCCGGGCCGGCACACAGCAGATCAGCCGATACAGACAAGCCAGGGACTCAGCAGGAGAAGGGCCAACCGACAAGCCGGGCCGGCACACAGCAGACCAGTCGATGCAGACAAGCCAGGGACCCAGCAGGAGAAGGGCCAACTGACAAGCCGGGCCGGCACACAGCAGATCAGACGGTGCAGACAAGCCAGGGACCCAGCAGGAGAAGGGCCAATTGACAAGCCGGGTCGGCACACAGCAAATCAGTTGATACAGACAAGCCAGGGACCCAGCAGGAGAAGGGCCAACTGACAAGCCAGGCCGGCACACAGCAGATCAGTCGATGTAGATAAGCCAGGGACCCAGCAGGAGAAGGGCCAACCGAAAAGCCGGGCCGGCACACAGCAGACCAGCCGATGCAGACAAGCCAGGGACCCAGCAGGAGAAGGGCCAACCGACAAGCCGGGCCGGCACACAGCAGATCAGCTGACGCAGACAAGCCAGGGACTCAGCAGAAGGGCCAACCGACAAGCCGGGTCGGCACACAGCAGACCAGCCGGTGCAGACAAGACAGGGACCCAGCAGAAGAAGGGCCAACCGACAAGCCGGGCCGGCACACAGCAGACCAGCCGACGCAGACAAGCCAGGGAACCAGCAGGAGAAGGGCCAATCGACAAGCCGGGTCGGCACACAGCAGACCAGACGGCGCAGACAAGCCAGGGACTCAGCAGGAGAAGGGCCAACCGACAAGCCGGGTCGGCACACAGCAGACCAGCCGATACAGACAAGCCAGGGACCCAGCAGGAGAAGGGCCAACCGACAAGCCGGGTCGGCACACAGCAGACCAGCTGATACAGACAAGCCAGGGACCCAGCAGGAGAAGGGCCAACCGACAAGCCGGGTCGGCACACAACAGACCAGCCGGTGCAGACAAGCCACGGACCCAGCAGGAGAAGGGCCAACCGACAAGCCGGGCCGGCACACAGCAGACCAGCCGATACAGGCAAGCCAGGGACCCAGCAGGAGAAGGGCCAACCGACAAGCCGGGTCGGCACACAGCAGACCAGCCGATGCAGACAAGCCAGGGACCCAGCAGGAGAAGGGCCAACTGACAAGCCGGGCCGGCACACAGCAGACCAGCTGATGCAGACAAGCCAGGGACTCGGCAGGAGAAGGGCCAACCGACAAGCCGGGTCGGCACACAGCAGACCAGCCGACGCAGACAAACCAGGGACCCAGCAGGAGAAGGGCCAACCGACAAGCCGGGCCGGCACACAGCAGACCAGCCGATGCAGACAAGCCAGGGATGAGAATGACACAAATATTATTTTTCACACAGTCTGCAGCCTCAGTTTTTATGGTAGCAATTTGCATATACTCCAGAATGTCATGAAGAGTGATCAGATGAATTGCAATTAATTTCAAAGTTCGTCTTAGCCATGACAATAAACTTTATCCCAAAAGCAACATTTCCACTGCATTTCAGCCCTGCCACAAAAGGACCAGCTGACATCAGGTCAGTGCTTTTCTCATAAACACAGGTGAGAGTGCTAAGAAGGACAAGGCTGGAGATCACTCTGTCATGCTGATTGAGTTGGAATAACAGAAACTTTAAAAGGAGGGTGGTGCTTGAAATCTTTGTTCTTCTTCTGTTAACTATGGTTATCTGCAAGGAAACACATGCATTCATCATTGCTTTGCACAAAATGGCTTCACAGGCATGGATATTGCTGCTAGTAAGAGTGCACCTAAATCAACGATTTATCAGATCATCAAGAACTTCAAGGAGAGAGGTTCAATAGTTGTGAAAAAAGCTTCAGGGTGCCTAAGAACATCCAGTAAGAGAGCCAAGACCATCTCCTAAAGTTGATTCAGCTGTGGTATCGGGGCACCACCAGTGCAGAGATTGTTCTGGAATGGCAGCAGACAGGTGTGAGTGCATCTGCACGCACAGTAAGGCGAAGACTTTTGGAGGATTGCCTGGTGTCAAGAAGACCAGCATAGAAGCCACATCTCTCCAGGAAAAACATCAGGGACAGACTGATATTCTGCAAAAAGTACAGAGATTCGACTGCTGAGGTCTGGGGTAAAGTCATTTTCTCTGATGAATCCCCTTTGTGATTGTTTGGGGCATCTGGAAAAACGCTTGTCTGGAGAAGGAAAGGTGAGCGCTACCATCAGTCCTGTGTCATGCCATCAGTAAAGCATCTTGATACCATTCATGTGTGGGGTTTCTTCTCAGCCAAGGAAGTGGGTTCCCTCACAATTTTGCCTAAGAACACTACCATGAATAAAGAATGGTGCGAAAACATTCTCCAAGAGCAACTTCTCCCAACCATCCAAGAACAGTTTGGGGACAATGGCTTTTCCAGCATGATGGAGCACCTTGTCATAAGGAAAAAGTGATGGCTCGGGGATCAAAACATTGAAATTTTGGGTCCATGGTCAGGAACCTCCTCAGACCTTAATCCCATTGAGAACTTGTGGTCAATCCTCAAGAGGCGGGTGGACAATCAAAGACCCACAAATTCTGACAAACTCCAAGAATTAATTAGACTCTTTGCATAAACTTAATGTAAATGTGTATAAAAGCCTTTGACACAATGAAATGCTTGTAATGTTACCTCCGTATACCATAGTGACATCTGACAAAAAGGTCTGAAAACACTGAGACAGGAGACTTTGTAAAAACCAATACTTGTGTCATTCTCAAAACCTTTGGCCATGACTGTAGGGTAAACTGGGTCGTAGGTTTAATTAACACAGTCTCTTCCCCTAATTCTACCTATCCTTACTTCAAGCCCTAGTCCAAAGCAACGTCCAGAAAAAGGGCTTACTAACTGTCTTCGGGTCTCCACACCTGTTCCCTCACTAACTACTATTGTAATATATATTAACCTCAGTCTGTACAATAAATAGGAAATACAGGTTACTTATCACTTCCAAATTCTGTCACCAGCTTCAGGATGCTCTTCTCCTCAAGAATATTCTGGTTCTGTTCTCTACAAGCACACTGGATCCACAAAATGGCGTTAAGCTGTCATCACTCCCTGTCTGAACTTCAGCCACGCTGTCTTCCGCAGGGGATGTTTCTCCACCTCTGCCAAACGTTGTACCTAATTTTTATGCCCTCAATTCCTCAGCTGGAGTCCTTTATCATAATTTATATTCCTGTCAATGCTGTCTCTCACTGCCACAGCCCTCTTCTGGCTCTCTCCACCATTATTTTTACCCCGCCTCTTCTCTTCTCTCTCCTTTGACAGTTTTTTCTCGTCTCCCCAATGCTTATTGGGACTTGTAGTTTTTTTTCCTTGAATCTGTTGTGCATGCGCGGACGCTGGCATCCGTCAGCACTGTGTGTGTGTGTGTGTGTATATATATATATATATATATATATATATATACAGATGGATCACTTGTGAAAAATGAATTGTATATATTTATTTAAATTAATAGCGCAGGGCGCCAATTTATGTAATTGCAAATGTACTGATTTTTTTTGTATTGTGTTGTATTTCGGTGTAGGGAATGTATTTATTTCTGAGACAGTGCCAGGGAAGGAAATTGGATTTGGGTAACTTTGCTATTTGCTATTTGATTATTTTCATGTGAAGTGACCAACAAGTCTTTTTAGGCTAAAAACCCAGCAGGGAGTCGTTACCTGTTATCCTGCCTTATTAAAATAAAAGGAAACGTCTGAACAATGTTATTTAGGATATCACAGATTTGTGTACATTTTGCTAAGTATAAAGTACATGTAAAATTCAAGTTTAAAGAACATCTCACATCCCAATGTTAATCTTTGAATTAAATTTTTCAGACTTTTTGAGGCCTGGTTGGAAAAGAGGGCTGGTTTACCCCCTGCCAGGCTGTGTCCAAAACTGTATGGAAATGAGCACTGTTTGACCATATAGCATTATATCATCTGTACTTTTTTGATATCACCAGTACCTTAAACTAGTGTAACTGTCCTTCCAAGCACTATTTGAGCTAATACAACATCACTACTTCAAGATCCTGCTTTGACGACTACTTACTTGTGCTGTAATTCCTGCGACCTACAGATTAGAAAAATCTAATCCATTATCCAGCTGTTCTGAGGTTGAGACCCAGTATTCTAGTACCAACCCACTACCTTGCAGCTCTGACCAGTGTGATAGGCCAGGGGGAACCATTCACAGCAACCCTAATCTGAAGGTACCAGCCCAGGTGTGCCAGCAAGGGGTACACTAGCAGTGAGAGTTACCCATAAGGACGTGGATCTAGGTGCCGCTAAGGAGCCTAGTGTTGGCAGCAGCAAAAGCCCCTCCTAGAGGGTACATTTGGGAGAAAGAATGGGGATGTTAGCAAGGCAAGCCCAATCGGTACCAAGCAACACATGGACAGGGTTGCATAGGAGGTCCATATATATACATACATATAAAGAATAACCTTAGAAACAGCGGTTTTCTGTGTTAATACTTCAATGTCCATTAGGGAAACAGATGTGATCCTCTTCTATGTTTTGTCTCCTCCGTGTAGAGCACTGCAAAATATGTGGTGGCTTATAGATAAAGGAGGATGATAATAGCAATAATATAAGGGTAATGCACACATCCTGTAAATTATTACAGATAACAGAAGTCGGTTTGTATTTCTGTACCCTGTATAAAAGCACCTGTCCAACAGCCTCGTCCTTTTATAGTCTCCTCAGTGACTTCTAATACCTGTTTACTTTACAGTACTGTGTGCATTACTCCACTTCTACTATCAGCACAATTTATAATAAAGTGTCATTACTACACTTCAAATATTAGCATAATTAATAATAAAGTGTCATTACTCCACTTATAATATCAATATAATTTATAATAAATTGTCATTACTCCACTTCTAATATCAGAATAATTTATAATAAGGTGTCATTACTACACTTCTAATATCAATATAATTTATAATAAGGTGAGTATTACTCCACCTCTATTATATATACAATGTATAATAAGATGTGTATTACTCCACCTCAAATATATGTATAGTTTATAATGAGGTGTGGATTACTCCACTTGTAATACCCATTTAATTTATAGTAAGGTGCGCAGTTCCCCACTTCTAATATATCTATAATTTAAAATAAGGTGTGCATTATCCCAATTCTAATATAGTTATATTTTATAATAAGATGTGCATTATCCCACTTCTAATATCCACATAATCTACAGGAGGGGTTAGCAACCTTTTACTATTGACACATGGAAATCATGGGGGCTTGGGTTCCAAATGCCTCCGTAGACTTCTGAATCTCTTGACTTTCCCTTGGCTAGAATAAAGATCCCTGTCTGGGTTGTTCGATCTTCTGAATGGAACTAGACAGGGATGTTCTCTTTCGCCGTTGATTTTTGTTTTATGCATGGAAGCTCTTGCGCTGGCAATTAGAGCTGACCCTAATATAGTTGGGATTAGGGTGGGGCAACAGAAATTCAAGTTGTACCACTTCGTTGACGATTTACTGGTGGAGATCTCCTATCCTGTGACCTCACCACCTAGCTTGGTAGCTGAGTTTCAAAAATTTGGAGACCTCTCAAATTTCAAAATTAACTATTCGAAATCCGTGGCATTGAATCTTACTATGCCAGCCTAGATAGTTGAGGGTTTGAGGCATTTATTTCCCTTTGAGCGGCATCCGTCCTTCCTTAAATATCTCGGGGTCTGGTTAACCAGAGAGCTCTCACAGTTCTACCACTCCACTTTTGGCCCATTCTAGCTGCTCTTACGGACAAATTATAAACATTGGCATTCTAATCGTCTCATGGATTGGGAGTGTTAATGTGGTCAACATGAACATGTTGCCCAAAATTCTTTACCTGATAGAGACTCTACCAATTCATATTCTACCAAGATGGCTCCAAGATGTTCAGGGTGTGATTAGATGATTAAATTGGGGTAAGAAACTTCCACACATAAAACAGGATATTTTGTATCAGCATAAACATTTAAGTGTTCTCCAACTTCCACACATATCTAACTACTACCAAGCTATAAAGTAGAACAATGAGTTTCTATTGAGGAACACTTTCTTCAGCTCCCCTCAGAGATTGTCCCTTGATTACTGAGCCTACCTCCTATTTCTCACCCGACTATTTCAACACGTTGGTACAAATACCCTAGTTTGCTCCAGAGTATATATACACAAGTACCTCTGGGGAGACGTTCTACTGCTCCAGGGAGTTACATTCATATTTGGTGGGATTTTCCTCCTACAACTGTTCTGAAGAGAGGTGGTTAGAATAACTAAGCTTATTTTAAATTGTGAGGTTCTTATGGACATGCTTTTTGGCTTCTGAACCTGTCTAAAATCCCCATCAGCGAAATATCGTTACTGAGCCACCTAAGCAATGCCATGAGCACTGTCGTCCCTTTTTTAGTGGGAGTGATCGAGTCCTCCATCACTTAAAGATTGGTATATCCGGGTAGATTATGTTGATGGATGAACTGATTTAATCTGCAAATGATAAATCCTTAGAATTTGTAACCACATGACTCCAATGGTTGGCGTTCAAAGACATGGATTGCTACAAAGGCTATAAGTTTGAGGGGGATTCTGGTCGTTGACTTTTTGTCTTTTAAGTGTCTGCTGTTCAACCCAACTATTTCTACTATCCCGGTCCTTCAATTGTAAACTTCTTGAACTCTCTTTGATTCTATTATTCAACTACTAACAGTCCTCCCAAACCCCCCTGCCCATTTATTTTACCCTCCTTCCCCATCCTCCCTTTCCTTCTCATTATCTTTATTTCACCCTTAATGTTCTTGCATGTTTTATAGTTAACCCCTTCTGTATTTTTTGATAAATTTATAATGTACATCAATTGTACATGTTAATGTATATAAGCCTGTTGTCACTGCATACTTTCAATAAAGTTTAAAGAAAAAAAATAGAAAAACATGGAAAAGGTGCCGTCCCCCAGTGTATAAAACCACTAACAAATTCTGTTCCCATGTGCATTATTGTGTCTAAAATGTGTGGGCCATACATTACATAATTGTTTTCAATCAGCAGTGGGCCAGTAACTTGATTGTCTAATGGGCCCTTTGTGCTCCAGTCCAACTCTTCTGTCTGCAGCACAGTCTTCATCTGTATAGGAAGATATTTTCCAGTACACAATTGCAATCTCAATAGGAGAGCTCACACTGCTCACTGGGGATGTTCACCACCTCATATTTCCTCCTAACCCATATTCTGTATTATTAAGTAGCTCAGTATGCTTACTTCTTATGTAATCTTCCTATTCCACCATATTATATATTGTACAACAGAGCAGGGGGACTCCACGAAACCTATTTTCTGTTTAAAGGTGCTTCATGTCGCATTTGACCATTTTTACCAGTAATGTCATATTGTTTTCATGCCATGTTCCATATCTGTCATTTTACTACTTCCATACATGTACTCGGCACACTAATATCTTGATGTCACTGCTTATGGCAGCACAATAATGTATAACACATCATCCATGAGTAAATACCAAGCATATACCACAAAGGGCTGGATGTGACTAATATACGTAGGAGTAGGGTAGGTGTGAGACTGTACCAGTGTTAGTAGTATAGGTGGGAGTAGGATAGTTTTGTGTACCAGTGGGAGTAGGGCAGGTGTGTGTGTACCAGTGTGAGTAGTATAGGTGGGAGTAGGGTAGGTGTGAGTATGTACCAGTGTGAGTAGTATATGTGGGAGTAGGGTAGGTGTGAGTATGTACCAGTGTGAGTAGTATAGGTTGGAGTAGGGTAGGTGTGAGTATGTACCAGTGTGAGTAGTATATGTGGGAGTAGGGTATGTGTGAGGGTGTACCAGTGTGAGTAGGGTAGGTGGGAGTAGGGTAGGTGTGAGTATGTACCAGTGTGAGTAGTATAGGTTGGAGTAGGGTAGGTGTGAGACTGTACCAGTGTGAGTAGTATAGGTGGGAGTAGGATAGTTTTGTGTACCAGTGGGAGTAGGGCAGGTGTGTGTGTACCAGTGTGAGTAGTATAGGTTGGAGTAGGGTAGGTGTGAGTATGTACCAGTGTGAGTAGTATAGGTTGGAGTAGGGTAGGTGTGAGACTGTACCAGTGTGAGTAGTATAGGTGGGAGTAGGATAGTTTTGTGTACCAGTGGGAGTAGGGCAGGTGTGTGTGTACCAGTGTGAGTAGTATAGGTTGGAGTAGGGTAGGTGTGAGACTGTACCAGTGTGAGTAGTATAGGTGGGAGTAGGGTAGGTGTGAGTATGTACCAGTGTGAGTAGTATATGTGAGAGTAGTGCAGGTTTGAGTCTGTAACAGTGTAAGTGTAATAGATGGGAGTAGGGTAGGTGTGAGTGTGTACCAGTGTGAATGGTATAAGTCGGTGTATGGTAGGTGTGAGTGTGTACCACTGTGAATGGTATAAGTCGGTGTATGGTAGGTGTGAGTGTGTACCAGTGTGAGTAGTATAGGTTGGAGTAGGGTAGGTGTGAGTATGTACCAGTGTGAGTAGTATATGTGAGAGTAGTGCAGGTTTGAGTCTGTAACAGTGTGAGTGTAATAGATGGGAGTAGGGTAGGTGTGAGTGTGTACCAGTGTGAATGGTATAAGTCGGTGTATGGTAGGTGTGAGTGTGTACCACTGTGAATGGTATAAGTCGGTGTATGGTAGGTGTGAGTGTGTACCAGTGTGAGTAGTATAGGTTGGAGTAGGGTAGGTGTGAGTATGTACCAGTGTGAGTAGTATATGTGAGAGTAGTGCAGGTTTGAGTCTGTAACAGTGTGAGTGTAATAGATGGGAGTAGGGTAGGTGTGAGTGTGTACCAGTGTGAATGGTATAAGTCGGTGTATGGTAGGTGTGAGTGTGTACCACTGTGAATGGTATAAGTCGGTGTATGGTAGGTGTGAGTGTGTACCAGTGTGAATGGTATAAGTCGGTGTATGGTAGGTGTGAGTGTGTACCAGTGTGAATGGTATAAGTCGGTGTATGGTAGGTGTGAGTGTGTACCAGTGTGAATGGTATAAGTCGGTGTATGGTAGGTGTGAGTGTGTACCACTGTGAATGGTATAAGTCGGTGTATGGTAGGTGTGAACCAGCAATCTCCATTGTTTGAGTAGGCATTATGTAAGCCTGGAGATTGCTGGGAAGTCATTGCAGCTGGCCTTGTTAAGGCAGAGTAGAAGGAAGAGTACACCACAGAACCAGGGCCGGATTAAGGGAATGGAGGCCCCTGGGTTATAGCCCAGTTAGCCCTATGGTTAATCCGGCCCTGCACAGAACATAGGGATGGATATACAAAGACCAGAGGCTACAGAGCTAGCACTGAGCCTCAGAGGTCCTGTGTTCAAAACCCTAATGGGGTGAGATAGTCCACCTAGGCATTTCGATGCAGTCAAAGAGATCTCAGAAGCTGGGCACAAAGCTATACATGTGATCCCATTATTTACTTGCATCATGGCATATTACAAATACTGACGTCTGTCAGGTGTTACTTATCCTATGTCTTTAGTCCTTAAGTCCTCTCAGTATACATTATCTTTCAACATGTTGTACTTTTTTTTTACTATGGAATTGATGGACCTTGTCAGCACTGTCTAAGACCTCTTAATCAGGGTTTATTTTGTAGTGTATAAAATACACACTGGTAATTTTATTTTATTTTAATTTTATTTTTTTAATTCAAGTAAGATATAAACACATTTCTTATTGCCTTTCATTAAATCAAAGCTGCCATGGTAATTTAGGTAGCTCAGATAATTAGATATAATATTAAGCCATATTGATTTATTTCCTGCAGCCTTTATACTAGATAGATATTCCTTTCCTTTCAGTATGACAGCATGTGGGTAGGGTAATCATGGGGCAACAGATTCAGAACTGTCAGGCATTGAACAAAAAGGGCAGAAAATGATATAGGCTACTTAGTGGTGACGACCGATTCCTACCTCCCACCTGTCTCTGGACAGTCATGATTATGGACTGTGAAATTGGGTGGGGCTTTCAGGGAAGTGGGTGGGGGTTTACCAGAAAGTTGGTGTGGTTGGTAAGATTGGAATGAAGTTTGTGTGACTTCTGGGCATGGTTTGCACAGGTCTGGAGCAGGGCTTTCCTTATCCCGATGTTGCCTGGATAAATGTATGACCATCTTCACAATAAGTTGTATTAAATTAAACCGTAAATTATATTTTTAATATGTTGTAGGACAAGGCAAACTGCACTATTTTGTTTTGCTTAGTTGTCACAACAGCTCTAAGCTGCTAAGATACTGCCATAATACTGAGTAAACTGCACAGAAAGCATCAAGGACCACTTATAATACTGATCATAGATTCCGTATACACAATGCACACATCCTGGACAGACCATGGATCCTAGACAAGAGTATTATATGTCCATGGTACTGTGTCGTGTTCATTATGAATACAAGTGGAGTGTAAACTACATATGTATTTCATACAGTGAGCTCTGCTATCTATGCCCAGAACACATACCACGTGAGAAATTGGGTTTTGGAGCGGAATACTTTATCCTAATTAATGTGCACTGTGGAAATGACTTCAAAGGGCTTTTCGGCTCCTCTCGGTTTACCAGGAAGCACACTGCCTTCTTGACAATCTTGATTTATTTTTTTGATTCACCACTCATTCACGTATAGCTAGTATAAGACCATTTTGTTGTGGTTAGCCAAGGTATGAAGTCTGTATGAGTCACCTGTGATCTTGTAATTGTTAAAGCTATGTGCACGTATGTTCGCTGACGTCCACCTTGGTACAATGTTTTCAAATGAAAGCTAAAGTTTCCTGCAGCAGTTGATTAGAATCAAATGAAATAGTGTAGGCTATTTTTTGACTGTTGATTCTGGCATTTTATTAAAAGCTGCTGAAAAATGAATAGTAGCCTTTAGTTTGGGAAATTGTGACGCAATGCCCTGTTTTCGCAGCTGCTAAAGTGAACGTCACATAGTCAGATCAATGGCAGCTTTGTGACAGTCTGTCCTCGTTCTTGTGTCTGTTTTGGAGTTCTTTGGATGTGCACGGTCATGTGACTTCATTAGATTTATTGTGGGCAGTAATCTCAGCTATGTAAAGAGCTCCCCGACCACTGACAATTAAGGGTGGTCTGTAACCTATCTGGGAAGTGGTTTGGAAGTGGGGATAGAGGTGAGTGTGGGCATATATTATCACTTATAATAACACACACACACCATGCTCACATAGAAGCTCTGTTGGAATTGGCATTAGAGCTGACTCCTCTTCATTAGGACTACAGACTAGTGAAACTTAGTTGTGAAAAGGTTGCAATGGGTTCAAACTCTTTTAACTGCCAATATCAAAGCCCCAATCTCTGTTTTCTGGCTCTTTTTTCCGTAGGCAGCAAATCCTGTTTTATGGTTATGCCAGTGTCTCTGCCCACTCTTTGGGCTAAATATACAAAACATTGGAAGTTGACTGATGCCTTAAGAACAATCAGTACATAAAAATAATGTTTATATTAAAGCTGTAGTCCTATATGAAAATGACGTGTTGAGTTTTTCCTCAAGCTTCTATTAATAATTTTAAGTTTACAAAGTGTCATGTGATTACCAGGGCAACCACACTTACATGGCATATTTTTAGCCCAATTTCCCAACCCTTCTCCTCCCTCTGACATCATGTGACCACTAAGGAGCTTCATGACTGACTGGCTGGTCCTTATTCAGAGATCAGGTTACACTCCCCTCATGAACACGCTGCAGTGGCAGCCGTACCAATCTCCCCTGCAGATGGGATGGGAGAAGAAAACAGAGGAAAGATTAAGCTTCAACAACTTCATGTTACTTTAAAAGCAATGAAAAACTAATAATAGATGTATTGCAGAAAAGTATTTTAAAGGTACATAAAAGTATCTTTAAATAATATTAAATACTATATGTATCAAAAACTAATATTTGCCCCAAAATAATATTGTGACAACAGAAATACCCTTTGTACCCTTACTCATTGGGGGCAGGGCAGCCAGCAGTGACATCACTCCTCCTTGTGCAGTGATTATGGGAGACAGCTACGTCTACCATAATGCATGTATGACATCATCACCAAGCTTCCTGTATTCTGGTTAGATCAGCAAGTGTTTGAAGTGATAGGGGGTTGTTCAGAGAATCGTAAAGCATCATTGTAATTTCTGTTCAATAGGGCAACCTCACTATACCAGATTTCTCCACATGCTGTTTTGACAAAATGTTTGGACCTAACAGATTTAATATACAGTTACCTTCTGTGTTCTAATTGTAGAGACCGGGCTTAATGATGTGATTCATGTCATTGTGGCCCCCAGGAGGCATATCCACATATCATACATTATTCTTGTGACCTTGTCTGTACTTATTATTCCTTCCTGACATCTAACACTCTACACATTTTTTATTTAACTTTTTTCATTCATAGGTAAAACTTTTAATGTTATTTATAGTATATCAGTTTTATTCCCTCAACAAATAATATGCATGTTTATCATATGTAAAATGTTTGCATAAATTGCCCTTTTAACAATAGCTTCTATTTACTATGTATGGTTAAGTACTGTTCACCCACCAAACTGAAATGTGTAGCTTAGCGTTAGGGTTCTTCATGCTTGCTTAATTTTAAAATCTCCCGTAGAGGAGGTCATGTGATAAGGGCAGGAGGGAGCGCCTCTTGCTAAATTCACCACATTGCATAGCGGGAGAGAGGCTTAATTGCGCCATTGCATCCATAAATCCCTCCTCCACCAAGACTCAGGGATGCTTACTCTTCTGGGAGTCCAGGAGGACTCGCCGAAAATCGTGAGCCTCCCGGAAATTCCAGGAGCGTAGGCAGGTATGGGGTTATTTCCACACATGTCAGCCAGTTCTCAAACTCTATGTTGTATTTAACACTCCCGCCCGGTCCCATTACCATACACACCTCATTTTAGCTCCTTTTTCTTGTTTTGAAACAAACTGAGTGCAACCTGCATCATCATTTCAGTATTACTGCCAGAAGACCTCATTTACATGGGCACACTGGATGGGCACCACAAAACGCCTTGGTACATGTCGATTGTGTGCCCGCGTATTCCATGGTACACACTACTCTCTGCTCTTGTGAGATCTGCAAACTAGGGGAGAGATTTGATTAGCTGCGATATTCTGAGGAACATCGCAACTGACAGATTTTTACAAGAGAATTTACCGTAGCAACAGTAAAAATGGGCAGATTCTGAGGAACATCGCGGCTATTTGAATCTGTCCCCTAGTTTGCGGTTCTCACAAGAGCAGAAAGTAGTGTGTAGTGTGTGAGAAAAATATTGAGACACTGAAAACAGTGTAAACATCACATCAAAGTCCACCCACCTACCACTTTAGTACCATGCCTTCATTAAAATAAACTTTTCTATCTGTGTCCAAATGTAGTAAAATAGCCTCATTTATGGCTTAAATAGAGTCAGGGGACACTGTCTGTGTAAGTGAAGCTGTCTATCGCAGTGCTCGGGGTGCGCCTAGAGATAAAAGTGACATGTAGGCACAAAACGGGTATCATTAAAGGTCCCGTAGACCACCAGCTGAGGACTGGTGCAAAATTAATTTATTTTTAGTGTGGCGGTGCGCCCGTCCACACTGCAAGAAATCACCCTAAACATGCACCCTATCGACACCTTTATCTCACTTCAATAATCTCACTAAGCTAATAGAAATCTTGTTTCTGCGCAAAAGTGGGCGAACTGGTGCACCCACTTATCTTGTAAGGATCCCCCAACTTCTTCCCTTGCGCAAACATCTGCTCCTACACAAACCTCTGCCATTGAGGTTCATGTCTGGACCAGAGGGGACGTTGATAAATGAGTGCAGAGATAACCAGTCACATTGTTCTCTACTGTCCCTTTAGCTGCACATAGGAGATGTCTGGAAACAGGAGCAACGGGTGGAAATGGCATTATATACAGACACTCAACTGATTTCTTCTGAAATGAGCATTATATATTATATAATATTCCATTGCAGTTTGATATAAATGATAAAGTACAGTGTATGAATAGATGCAATGGTCAGCTTGTTTGTATTAGTTGTAGGATTGATAGAATGGATGTAACAATACACAGGATACAGTGTTATTGCTGTGAGTGTGAGACCAGCCTACAGGCAATCTCGAAGATGCATGTGATTAAATAATGGTATCCAGCTAAATAAGAGATGTGGCAGAGCCAAGGACATAATCCCAGGAGTCCTAGCAGATGGCTGAGACCCTTTTTTATTGGCCGCGTGACGCTAAAGGGCAAGATTGACACTTGTAGAAACGTGCCATTTGTGTAAGTGAAATGGTGCAGACAGCACTCACAGGAAGAGCAGGCGTCCTGAGGTCAGATCGGCAATGTCCCATTATTGCGATATTTGTAGATTGTCTTATGCTTCCCGGTTCTTTGACCAAAACATGTCTTTATCCAAATAAATTTTTATTATATCCTGCACGTTAACACCAGTTTTGTTGTCATTGCTAATTTTTTACCAGTGTCTTATGCAGAAGTGACAGAGCAAAGAGAGGAAGGAAGTGTGTTACTTTACCCAGGACAATAATAACACGTTCTCATAACTAAGAGAGAATGGATGAAATCACGTGTCACTAACAGGACACTATCATTACAAATTAGGTATCATTGAATTTGTTGCTATATAAATTTTTAAGTAACACGTTGTTGCTTTTTATTTCAACACAAATATATTTGTTGTCTTGTTAATGCTCCTACATGTCACTGCAGCTGTTATGTGACTGTCCTCCCTCAGTCTTAATAGCTTATCACTTATTACTGTACTGCAAACAAAGTCTACCTGACTTATCACAGTCAGATGTTGTGTGCTGTCCTAGCGAGCCTGGGCCACGATAACGGAGTGCACCAAGTGAAATCAGCACCTAAGTCCTGACTGTTGCGCAAGGCTCTTGAGGAGACACTGGTTCCCTTTAAAGCAGAAAAACAATCTGTGTTTCATTTGTATGAAAACTTTAGGAAATGCTTACGCTGGGAAGAGGTTGTCCTCTATTACAAACATACTTACCCAATCTCCCAGAATGTCCAGGAAACTAGCAAACTTTGTATAGTTCTCCTGGACCCCGGATTCCACCCACTTCCTACTGCTGCATGCAGGTAGTCAGTGTACAGTAAGGGTGTGCTAATCTCCAGCAAATACAGCAGCGTCCGATTCTAGCTTTGGGTATCTGCAGGGTACATGTTTTTCTGTCGTATCACTTGCTCCAGTTACAGGGCAGGTGTAAGTACCGAGTGATAGTGATGACGGCTGTGTATATAGCTAGGACATGTGTTCAGTCAGGAGCTACTGCAAAAATGTATTTGATGTACAGTAGACATTAATAACATCCTTATAATTGTATTTCATTGGGGAAAAAATAAAAAAAACATTATTTACAATAGTTGATATTATTGAGAATACTTTTTTGTGTTCTGCTGGGACTTTATATTGGCGTATATGCAGAGCGCGCCTAGACCTGTATACAACAAGAGACGTTTCTTCAGATCCGCTTGTAGTTGAATATGCCTGAATTATGTGCGTATTTAAAACAATACGCACATTACGTTCGTTTTATATCCCTTGATGCATCCGGCCCAATATGTCTATCGGAAATGATTTATCCTTCTGAAGATATAGGAGCTGTTCCACTTCTGTCTACTAACATTTTATCTACAGGCCCCTCCGCTCTCATGGAGATTATAGAGACATGCTTCCCTTTTACCTTGCTGTGATTGGCAGGAGATAACTGGAACTGAAGGTGCTGTGAATGACATTGGAGCCTACGATATCTACACCATCTTTTTGGGATTTACAGACATGCAGAGAAGAACATAAGTCCTCTTAAGAGAAGGTTACTTTTTACAGCTAAAAGAAAATGTAAGCTCTTATTATAGCTGTGTGTCCCATTTACAATCAAAAACAGAGATTATAGTTAAAAAAATGTTAGAATAAATGGTTCAGCTTTCTGGGGACATCTCGGATATCTAAGGTGACAGCCATAAACTTCAATACGAGAACTGTGTAACAATGCAGATGTAAAACCCTGGAAATATTGGTCCTGAGCTCCGAGGCAGAGATATCAAGAGAGCAGAGCTGCGGAAGAGTTAAAGGAACATGTGAAAGTAGAGAACCAGAGAGAGAAAACATTGAATATGAAGACAGATCAAATGCTGACTATGAGACGAAGATAGAGCAGTGTAACGGGTGTGAGTGTGATTGCACTGTGATACTGTCAGTAATTGCAGTGTTGCACGAGTTATGTGAGTCAGAATAGGAGAATGTGACAGTGCACTAATGGGAATATAATGGGATTTATTTAGAGGCAAATCCGACAAACCATGTTGCAATAAAGGGCAGCAAATGCATTTTTACATGCAGGGAAAATACTGGCTGCTTTTACATGTAGCACATAAATACTGGGCAGCTTTATTCTAACACTGCGATTTAGAGTTGAGCTAGGACACGCCCTTTCAACTCGAAATCTGTCCCCCTGAGGCCTTACGTGTCAGCAAGTAATCTATCATGCCAAAGTTAGCCGGAACAACTAGGTATAGCTCCACAAGCAGGGTTAAGGGAAACATGAATCAGATACCTGAAAGCCACTGTGCTGGACGAGAGAACTTAAGTAGAGTGGCAGTCCTACAGTGAGTAGGACTGTCACTCTCTACTTAAGTGAGTGTTGGCTCTTGAGTCCAATGAACTTGTCACCCGATTAGCCTGATGTGTGTGATGATAAAGGAGGTCTATGCTGGGAAGTCCAGATATACACAGCATGGTTTGTTCTTTGATATGTCATGAAATGCAGAGGCAAGAGACTAAATAAATATATCCATACAATTTATCAAAGATATTCTGACGCTAATTATTTATACCGGCTGTGCACTGCTACAGTTGTTTCATCGTCATACACCAGTTATTACACCATTATTATAACCACAGGAACCTGAGCTACAGCTGGGTGGTAGACCTAAGGGTAATCCAGGTAGTAGTTACGCCTCCATTGTGGTTGACAAGATAAAACATTGTATCTAAATAGCCATACCTGTGTTTTAGAGTGTCTCCAATGTCCAGCTGTGTATGTATACTTACAAAGGATATTATCCCTAATATATGACCTGTGTGACTGGGGACCAAACACTAGAGTCCAATTTGGGCACAAGTGCTTGAGTGCAAATGTGTTTAATGGATTATAGTTGTTTTCATATTTACCATCACAGGACTCCTGACAGAGGCTCTTTCTAAATGTCTAAGCCATTGTTTAGAAAGTGCATCTGCAGCTACATATATAGTCCTTATTTCCAGAAATTGGCGGTTGGATCAAACATGTTGACATTTGAATTTATGATCTGTGCAGTATTTCAGGAATTCTGAAGATCCAAAGGAGCATGTTTGAGAACCTTCTGTTCCTTGTAAGCTGAGCATTTGTGCTCAGGTTTTTATGTATCTTGGCTTTAGTAACAAGAGTTAACTTTCTATTAAGTTCCAGTTTCTTTGTTTTGTTTGGGAAAGTATAAAGCAGTGTAGCAGCAATGAGTGGAGGCACTCCAGGGATAGTATTGTACAATAAAAGGGACCGTACTTATACGCCATTATTGTTTTTATTTAGAGGTGTACAGATCGCAAACTCCTCGGCTAAAGTATGTGCAGTACTGTAATGAAAACAAACACGTCATATTCTTTTGTGGGGGTGGATCAGTTTTTATAATAACCGTGTCATTAGTTTCTATGGTTAAGGTTAGAGATAAGCAAAAAAAAATCATCTCTCTTTCCAAATTTGACTGCAGATTTCCGCAGATTTTTTAGCATTAAGTGTTCTGCCCAGCTCTGTCCATAGACTATAGATTCAGCACAAGATGACCATTCCACAATCAATATTACCGTATATACTGGTTTATAAGCCATCTTTTTCAGCACATTTTTTATGCTGAAAAAGCCCCCCTCGGCTTATACACGAGTGAACTTACACGTTGTCTGGTCCCTCAGCTCTTAACTTCCGCAGTGGAACGCATGTGCGTTCCACTGACAGGAAGTTCGGCATTTGGAACGAACAACTTGCATTCCACCGCGGAGGTAAGCAAAAGGCTGAAATCTCTACCCCTCTCCCTCTCTCCCTCCCTCCCCCTCTCTCCCTCCTTCCCCTCTCCCTTCTTTCCCCTCTCCCTCCCTCCCCCTCTCCCTCCCTCCCTCTCTCTCTCTCCCTCCCCCTCTCTCTCTGCCCCCTCCCCCTCTCTCTCCCCCTCTCTCCCTCCTCCTCTCTCCCCCTCTCCCCCTTCCCCCTCTCTACCCCCTCCCTCCCTCTCCCTGTCCCCCTCTCCCCCCCTCCCTCTCTCTTTCCCTGTCCCTCCCCATCTCTTCCCCTCCTTCTCTCTCCCCCACCCCCCTTCCTCCCCCTCTCTGTAAAAGAGCGATTTATAAATGGACGGTACTAATGAATTCACTTATGAACTAACTTACAATTTTAATCATTGCACATTATAAGCATAGAGGTTGAAAAATCCAAAAGTCTAACCTCCAACTCTTTATCACCACCTTTTTCTTTTTTATTTTACTTACTAGTGTTTATTAATTTTATCATGAGTGGAGGGGAACAGAATATGAAAAAGGGGAAAGGAAGGACAAGAGAAGGGTGCATAGGTATAAGTACAACATGCTATATCAGACAATCTCAATTGATTTCAGTCAACACCAAAATACATAGATTCTCCTGGTGTAAGTATAAGGGGCATATTCAATTGTGCCGTTCTCGCGGCGCGTAAAAACTACTACCGGTAATACGGTAGTAGTTAGCTGGATTTCAGCTCAGGGAGCTACGAGCTGAAATCCAGCGAGAAAATTACCGTATTAACGTTTTTTCCGCGCATTATTACCGTAATAATGCGCGGACCACGAGATTGTCTGCGTTTCCGCCGACAATTGAATATGCCCCTAACAGTCTCCTGCAAACACAGTGGCGGTGGGTCAGCTGAGAAGTTTTTTTATTTTTGAAATTTACCATTAGCTGCTGCATTTCCCACCCTAGGCTTATACTCCAGTCAATACGTTTTCCCAGTTTTTTGTGGTAAAATTAGGTGCCTCGGCTTATATTCGGGTCGGCTTATACTTGAGTATATACGGTATATTGTTGGAACGTTACACATCTGTTCTAATGTCACCGTCTCATCTCTACGTAAGGTGAATTGTTAATCCCTTAATGACCGGACATATGTTATATTTTGAAGACCGGTTCAATTTTTATATTTGTAATATGCTGGATTTTTAAAGCTTCTTTTCGCTCAACCAGTGCTATTTACTTTGTTTTATAGGGTTTTCTTTCATGACATATTGGGAGAAATACTTTTTTATTTGAAGAGAAACTTAGTGGAAAATAGGGGGGAAAGAAACTTGTGAAGAGCCCAGCAAATCTGCTTTCCTGCAGTCAATACAACCACATTAACTGACACAAAACTTTTCATGAACCTGATCTGTCACATTATAGGTTTAGATATTAGACCTGGAGGAAGCTCCAGGACGTCTCTCCTATTGTAAGCACTAATACTGATCCGAATTCCATGAACACGATGGGTCCTGATCCCTGGTTCCCACAGCTATCATTAGGTCCAGCAATATCCACACATTTTTGTTGCTGGATGTTTATAAATATTGATTCACAGATGAGTCTGGTCCGTCAATGCTTAATAGTTCAGTGACATTCTGCATTTAACGACATACACAGTGTTTTTGTGTTACTTCTAATACTTGTAATGTGAAAAGTGCAGAATATTTTTGATACTGTGGACAAGATTACTAACAAAATAGTTATTGCCTTCATTGTAAAACTATCAAATTCCTTTCACTTACATACCGCCACCTCTAAATTTACACTTTGACCACTGGACAAAACTATGAGATATGATAAAAATTGTGTATGATTTTCTTTTGGTGATATAAAATGTGCAGTTGTGCTTACAATCTAGTCTCCAAACCACTGGAATACAAACCCACACACACCACATCCAAATCAGTGCTTTACCTGTAAATACAGTTTATAGCATATTTTAGCCTGTACAAAGCCAGTGGCCCATTAAGCCTCCACCTGCTGCCTCAGAGTACAGAGTGCAGGGAGGTCACACGGCATACCCGGAGGAGGAGGGAGTGCACAGTGCAGGGAGGTCACACAGCATACCCAGAGGAGGGAGTGCACAGTGCAGGGAGGTCACATGTTATACCCAGAGGAGGAGGGAGTGCACTGTGCAGGGAGGTCACATGGTATACCCGGAGGAGGAGGGAGTGCACAGTGCGGGGAGGTCACATGGTATACCCGGAGGAGGAGGGAGTGCACAGTGCAGGGAGGTCACGCAGCATACCCGGAGGAGGATGGAGTGCACAGTGCAGGGAGGTCACACAGCATACCCAGAGGAGGGAGTGCACAGTGCAGGGAGGTCACGTGGCATACCCGGAGGAGGAGGGAGTGCACAGTGCAGGGAGGTCACACAGCATACCCAGAGGAGGAGGAAGTACACAGTGTTGGAAGGTCATGCCACATGCCCGCAGGAGGAGGGAGCGCACAGTGCAGGAAGGTTGCACAGCATACCCGTAGGAGGAGGGAGTACAGTGTTTGCAGGTAATGCCACATACCCGCAGGAGGAGGGAGTACACAGTTTTGGCAGGTCATGCCGCATACCCGCAGGAGAAGGGAGTGCACAGTGCAGGGAGGTCACGCGGCATACCCGCAGGAGAAGGGAGTGCACAGTGCAGGGAGGTCACACGGCATACCCGGAGGAGGAAGAAGTGCACAGTGTTGAGAGGTCGTGCCGCATACCCGCAAGAGGAGAGAGTGCACAGTACAGGGAGGTCACACAGCATACCCAGAGGAGGAGTGGAGTACAGTGTTGGCAGGTCATGCCACATGCCCGGAGGAGGAGGAAGTGCACTGTGGAGGAAGGTCACACAGCATACCCGGAGGAGGAGGTAGTGCACTGTGCAGGGAGGTCACGCGGCATACCCGGAGGAGGAGGTAGTGCACTGTGCAGGGAGGTCACGTGGCATACCCGGAGGAGGAAGAAGTGCACAGTGTTGAGAGGTCGTGCCGCATACCCGCAGGAGGAGAGAGTGCACAGTACAGGCAGGTCACACAGCATACCCAGAGGAGGAGTGGAGTACAGTGTTGGCAGGTCATGCCACATACCCGGAGGAGGAGGAAGTGCACTGTGGAGGGAGGTCACACAGCATACCCGGAGGAGGAGGTAGTGCACTGTGCAGGAAGGTCACGTGGCATACCCGGAGAAGGAAGAAGTGCACAGTGTTGGGAGGTCATGCCGCATACCCGCAGGAGGAGAGAGTGCACAGTACAGGGAGGTCACACAGCATACCCAGAGGAGGAGTGGAGTACAGTGTTGGCAGATCATGCCACATACCCGGAGGAGGAGGAAGTGCACTGTGGAGGGAGGTCACACAGCATACCCGGAGGAGGAGGTAGTGCACAGTACAGGGAGGTCACGCAGCATACCCAGAGGAGGAGTGGAGTACAGTGTTAGCAGGTCATGCCACATACCCGGAGGAGGAGGAAGTGCACTGTGGAGGGAGGTCACACAGCATACCCGGAGGAGGAGGTAGTGCACTGTGCGGGGAGGTCACGCGGCATACCCGGAGGAGGAGGGCGTGCACTGTGTAGGGAGGTCACACAGTATACCCAGAGGAAGAGGAGGAAGTACACAGTGTTGGGAGGTCATGCCGTATACCCACAAGAGGAACAAGTGCTCAGTGCAGGGAGGTCACACTGTAAACACAAGTAGGGAAATTTCTGATAACTGATGCTGGAGAAAAAGTGATGTAACCCATAGCAACCACTTAGACATTTGTATCCATGTGTTACCAGCACTAAGGAAATAACAGGTTCTGATTGGTTGCTCTGGGCTACAGCACTATTTTGTTCTGTTTACTTTGCTGGGAGAAGTAGGTTGAGTGAAACATGTAATCTACAAAAGCATTTGTAGCGGTAGATTACTAACAAAATAGTTATTGCCTTCATTGTAAAACTATCAAATTCCTTTCACTTACATACCGCCACCTCTAAATTTACACTTTGACCACTGGACAAAACTATGAGATATGTTAAAAATTGTGTATGATTTTCTTTTGGTAATATAAAATGTGCAGTTGTGCTTACAATCTAGTCTCCAAACCACTGGAATACAAACCCACACACACCACATCCAAATCAGTGCTTTACCTGTAAATACAATTTATAGCATATTTTAGCCTGTACAAAGCCAGTGGCCCATTAAGCCTCCACCTGCTGCCTCAGAGTGCAGGGAGGTCACACGGCATACCCGGAGGAGGAGGGAGTGCACAGTGCAGGGAGGTCACACAGCATACCCAGAGGAGAAGGGAGTGCACAGTGCAGGTTGGTCACATGTTATACCCGGAGGAGGAGGGAGTGCACTGTGCAGGGAGGTCACATGGTATACCCAGAGGAGGAGGTAGTGTACAGTGCAGGGAGGTCGAATGGTATACCCGGAGGAGGAGGGAGTGCACAGTGTGGGGAGGTCACATGGTATACCCAGAGGAGGAGGGAGTGCACAGTGCAGGTTGGTCACATGTTATACCCGGAGGAGGAGGTAGTGCACAGTGCAGGGAGGTCTCATGGTATACCCAGAGGAGGAGGGAGTGCACACTGCAGGCAGGACACACAGCATACCCAGAGGAAGAGGAAGTACACAGTGTTGGCAGGTCATGCCACATACCCGCAGGAGGAGGGAGTACGCAGTGCAGGGAGGTCACACAGCATAACCGCAGGAGGAGGAAGTACACAGTGTTGGCAGGTCATGCCACATACCCGCAGGAGGAGGGAGTGCACAGTGCAGGGAGGTCACGCAGCATACCCGGAGGAGGATGGAGTGCACAGTTCAGGAAGGTCACACAGCATACCCAGAGGAGGGAGCGCACAGTGCAGGGAGGTCACACAGCATACCCAGAGGAGAAGGGAGTGCACAGTGCAGGTTGGTCACATGTTATACCCAGAGGAGGAGGGAGTGCACTGTGCAGGGAGGTCACATGGTATACCCGGAGGAGGAGGGAGTGCACAGTGCGGGGAGGTCACATGGTATACCCGGAGGAGGAGGGAGTGCACAGTGCAGGGAGGTCACGCAGCATACCCGGAGGAGGATGGAGTGCACAGTTCAGGGAGGTCACACAGCATACCCAGAGGAGGGAGTGCACAGTGCAAGGAGGTCACGTGGCATACCCGGAGAAGGAAGAAGTGCACAGTGTTGGGAGGTCATGCCGCATACCCGCAGGAGGAGAGAGTGCACAGTACAGGGAGGTCACACAGCATACCCAGAGGAGGAGTGGAGTACAGTGTTGGCAGATCATGCCACATACCCGGAGGAGGAGGAAGTGCACTGTGGAGGGAGGTCACACAGCATACCCGGAGGAGGAGGTAGTGCACAGTACAGGGAGGTCACGCAGCATACCCAGAGGAGGAGTGGAGTACAGTGTTAGCAGGTCATGCCACATACCCGGAGGAGGAGGAAGTGCACTGTGGAGGGAGGTCACACAGCATACCCGGAGGAGGAGGTAGTGCACTGTGCGGGGAGGTCACGCGGCATACCCGGAGGAGGAGGGCGTGCACTGTGTAGGGAGGTCACACAGTATACCCAGAGGAAGAGGAGGAAGTACACAGTGTTGGGAGGTCATGCCGTATACCCACAGGAGGAACAAGTGCTCAGTGCAGGGAGGTCACACTGTAAACACAAGTAGGGAAATTTCTGATAACTGATGCTGGAGAAAAAGTGATGTAACCCATAGCAACCACTTAGACATTTGTATCCATGTGTTACCAGCACTAAGGAAATAACAGGTTCTGATTGGTTGCTCTGGGCTACAGCACTATTTTGTTCTGTTTACTTTGCTGGGAGAAGTAGGTTGAGTGAAACATGTAATCTACAAAAGCATTTGTAGCGGTAGATTACTAACAAAATAGTTATTGCCTTCATTGTAAAACTATCAAATTCCTTTCACTTACATACCGCCACCTCTAAATTTACACTTTGACCACTGGACAAAACTATGAGATATGTTAAAAATTGTGTATGATTTTCTTTTGGTAATATAAAATGTGCAGTTGTGCTTACAATCTAGTCTCCAAACCACTGGAATACAAACCCACACACACCACATCCAAATCAGTGCTTTACCTGTAAATACAATTTATAGCATATTTTAGCCTGTACAAAGCCAGTGGCCCATTAAGCCTCCACCTGCTGCCTCAGAGTGCAGGGAGGTCACACGGCATACCCGGAGGAGGAGGGAGTGCACAGTGCAGGGAGGTCACACAGCATACCCAGAGGAGAAGGGAGTGCACAGTGCAGGTTGGTCACATGTTAAACCCGGAGGAGGAGGGAGTGCACTGTGCAGGGAGGTCACATGGTATACCCAGAGGAGGAGGTAGTGTACAGTGCAGGGAGGTCGAATGGTATACCCGGAGGAGGAGGGAGTGCACAGTGTGGGGAGGTCACATGGTATACCCAGAGGAGGAGGGAGTGCACAGTGCAGGTTGGTCACATGTTATACCCGGAGGAGGAGGTAGTGCACAGTGCAGGGAGGTCTCATGGTATACCCAGAGGAGGAGGGAGTGCACACTGCAGGCAGGACACACAGCATACCCAGAGGAAGAGGAAGTACACAGTGTTGGCAGGTCATGCCACATACCCGCAGGAGGAGGGAGTACGCAGTGCAGGGAGGTCACACAGCATAACCGCAGGAGGAGGAAGTACACAGTGTTGGCAGGTCATGCCACATACCCGCAGGAGGAGGGAGTGCACAGTGCAGGGAGGTCACGCAGCATACCCGGAGGAGGATGGAGTGCACAGTTCAGGGAGGTCACACAGCATACCCAGAGGAGGGAGCGCACAGTGCAGGGAGGTCACACAGCATACCCAGAGGAGAAGGGAGTGCACAGTGCAGGTTGGTCACATGTTATACCCAGAGGAGGAGGGAGTGCACTGTGCAGGGAGGTCACATGGTATACCCGGAGGAGGAGGGAGTGCACAGTGCGGGGAGGTCACATGGTATACCCGGAGGAGGAGGGAGTGCACAGTGCAGGGAGGTCACGCAGCATACCCGGAGGAGGATGGAGTGCACAGTTCAGGGAGGTCACACAGCATACCCAGAGGAGGGAGTGCACAGTGCAAGGAGGTCACGTGGCATACCCAAAGGAGGAGGGAGTGCACAGTGCAGGGAGGTCACACAGCATACCCAGAGGAGGAGGAAGTACAGTGTTGGAAGGTCATGCCACATACCCGCAGGAGGAGGGAGTACACAGTGCAGGGAGGTCACACAGCATACCCGCAGGAGGAGGGAGTACAATGTTGGCAGGTCATGCCACATGCCCGCAGGAGGAGGGAGCGCACAGTGCAGGAAGGTTGCACAGCATACCTGCAGGAGGAGGGAGTACAGTGTTTGCAGGTAATGCCACATACCCGCAGGAGGAGGGAGTACACAGTTTTGGCTTGGCAGGTCATGCCGCATACCCGCAGGAGAAGGGAGTGCACAGTGCAGGGAGGTCACGCGGCATACCTGGAGGAGGTAGTGCACTGTGCAGGGAGGTCACGCGGCATACCCGGAGGAGGAGGTAGTGCACTGTGCAGGGAGGTCACGCAGCATACCCGGAGGAGGAAGAAGTGCACAGTGTTGAGAGTTCGTGCCGCATACCCGCAGGAGGAGAGAGTGCACAGTACAGGGAGGTCACACAGCATACCCAGAGGAGGAGTGGAGTACAGTGTTGGCAGGTCATGCCACATACCCGGAGGAGAAGGAAGTGCACTGTGGAGGGAGGTCACACAGCATACCCGGAGGAGGAGGTAGTGCACTGTGCAGGGAGGTCATGCGGCATACCCGGAGGAGGAGGTAGTGCACTGTGCGGGGAGGTCACGCGGCATACCCGGAGGAGGAGGGCGTGCACTGTGTAGGGAGGTCACACAGTATACCTAGAGGAGGAGGAAGTACACAGTGTTGGGAGGTCATGCCGCATACCCACAGGAGGAACAAGTGCTCAGTGCAGGGAGGTCACACTGTAAACACAAGTAGGGAAATTTCTGATAACTGATGCTGGAGAAAAAGTGATGTAACCCATAGCAACCACTTAGACATTTGTATCCATGTGTTACCAGCACTAAGGAAATAACAGGTTCTGATTGGTTGCTCTGGGCTACAGCACTATTTTGTTCTGTTTACTTTGCTGGGAGAAGTAGGTTGAGTGAAACATGTAATCTACAAAAGCATTTGTAGCGGTAGAAACAATAACAGATTGATGCTTACATGAAGCTGGTGGCCCTAGGTGAACCCTCCCAGCAGGGTAAATAATCCTTTGGCCATGTCCTCAGCCTCAGTGGTTATTGCTTAATTAGTTCACACACTTTAAAGACTCTTCATGTACTTTAAAATCTGATTATACTTGTTGATCTGAACATTGGCAGGTTTCTATAAGTCATTTCCATGTAAGGAATGTAACAAATAGCTGTAAGTAGTTACCTTCCCTCCAGCATTATCTTTATATTGACCATTTCCTCATCTTTGACTCAAAAAACAACATACAATAAACAAGAAGAAAAGTAACCTTTCTCCAAATGCAACTTACTGCTTCTAGGGGGCATCGAGTAACTGTTACTGTGGGGGCACTAGCAAGCGAGAGTTGCTGTTGAATGCCACAAACCCTATTACTGACACTGTATATTGCACTATATGTAGTGCAGTGATGAGGAAATATTTGTAGATCCACTAAACACTGAATCTGAGACTTCATCTGTGCTGTATGAAGGTAAATATACACTGTTCAGTGTTACCTATGTTGCTAAAGTTATATCAGTGTTTGCTGACCTTCCGCTGTTATAGAGTAATGTTGAATAGGATATTACCAGCTGAAGCCATATCTCACATATGATAAAGGATGAAAAGCTGAAATTTCAGTCAGTAAAGTGTCTGTGACTTCCTTGTCCCTGTGCAGAGCATGGTGCATGCCATCTCAGTACATAAGCACAAAGATATGTGCCCTCCGGTGCTATCAGGCTTTATTAAGCATCCTGGTGATATTTTTATTACTACAGTGCTTGTTCTGTTATCACCATCTCTAGACTACTAACAAAAATCTATTTAATGGTTAATTATTTTTTTCAGCCAGATCTGTTTAACATGAATAGTACTAGCACCCCACCCCAATAAAATATATACCATAAATAAGGACGGTAGATATCTTATGTTTTATAGATACTGCTATATTTTTATATAGAAAAGCTTTTGAAGCTTTTATTTATTTTTCTTTGTAATGGTAGTTGAACTGGAAGCTCCAACCGGGACCCCCATCTCCCGCACCACAGTGGGTTCTTTTTTTAGATGTCAGGGCGTGCTGGTGCTTGTAGTTCTTGAAGGGCCAGCAAGTTCTGTAAGCCGTGGGTATGGTGGCATTTGTAGCTCTAGACCCAAGCTGCTATGACTGCCAGGGCTTGCTGTGACCAGTAGTGCCACATAGAAAAATGCTGATTTCAAGCATTTAACTCTTTTATTTTCCCCCCATAGAAGCCAGTGTTGGGAAGAGAGGAAGTGCTGTGAGCACAGGGCTGTTTTATCCCTTTTTTTGCAGGTCTGATTTTCTTAGAGAATTCAGCTCTGTGCTAGATAGGCCGGGTTGTGTGACATTATAACAAGGGGCCCCACAATGCCTGTTTCCCGGTTATATTGGGACCAGACCAGCCTGTTATAGCCTAGAGCTGGTCGGGGGCTTTTGCAGGAGGACTCCCTGTCCCAGGCTTTGAGAGCTGGTGTTTAGATTAGGGTAGGGGGGGATGTTTTTAAATAACTGGTAATACTGATGTCTCACCATCATCATGATCCACTGATGTGTGTCGCATGCTTTAGTCATTCAGACGCTTTTAGCATACTAGGCTAAATCGCACATATTATAAGAATATAAGAATAATCATTTAATTGTGCCTTATTTTGTGATCGCATTTTACATTTGCATTTTGGGCACAAATACGTTCAAACTTAGCATTACCCGGTCAGAATTCATCTCCAAAATTTCAACTTAAACTTTATATTTTTGCAAATGTGCTATCTCCAGCAAAGTGAAATAAGTAGATAGATGTGCGTGATTTTATGGGTGCACAGCTGTAGTATATTGCTTTTTTGACCACGTGGTCTCACTCCAATTTTGCACATTACTGATGCACTGTAAATATGGGAAGCAGGATGGAGCAGACTATACTGACATGTAACAGACCGATTACTCCTGTCAAACATCGTGCTCAAGATTCCATCATGACGGTTAGCGGAACCTCGGTTTTCACTTCCAGAATGTTTCATTATTTGCAGTACCTACACATATCGAAGGACCAGCAAACCACAGATGCTGTAACCCAGGCACCCCAGCCATTTATATCCTTTAACAGATGTCCCAGTCATATGTTCCTTTCAGGCAGCACTTCATTTAATCTAACCTTCTAATTTCTTTAAATCCTTATTTTACTTAAGGATTTACTTAGTTACGCAATCTTCCAGTCTCTTCACAGATAGAATAATCAGTTGGGTCAACACAGGTAAGTACCATGACTGGGAAGTGATGGCATGAGACTGTCTCTTACACTGCAATGAGGAAGTAGTGTTCCAAACCTTAAATCATTCACAACAGGATCAACTAGCCTTGTCAGCATCGTCGCCACTTAGCAATCTGCTGAAAACTGGAGTATACTTTCTTATGCCTTATAGAACTAGTATGATCTAAATTGACAATCTTGTGACTTTTCTGTTTGCATAATACATTTATTTTCAGCGACAAATGGTATCTGTAATATAGCAGGAAGTCGTAGAATGTTCAGAGCTGTGATTGGTGAATGACCAGCGCCAGCAGAGAACAGTGGAATAGCAGGAAGTCGTAGAATGTTCAGAGCAGTGATTGGTGAATGACCAGCACCAGCAGAGAACAGTGGAATAGCAGGAAGTCGTAGAATGTTCAGAGCAGTGATTGGTGAATGACCAGCGCCAGCAGAGAACAGTGGAATAGCAGGAAGTCGTAGAATGTTCAGAGCAGTGATTGGTGAATGACCAGCGCCAGCAGAGAACAGTGGAATAGCAGGAAGTCGTAGAATGTTCAGAGCAGTGATTGGTGAATGACCAGCGCCAGCAGAGAACAGTGGAATAGCAGGAAGTCGTAGAATGTTCAGAGCAGTGATTGGTGAATGACCAGCGCCAGCAGAGAACAGTGGAATAGCAGGAAGTCGTAGAATGTTCAGAGCAGTGATTGGTGAATGACCAGCGCCAGCAGAGAACAGTGGAATAGCAGGAAGTCGTAGAATGTTCAGAGCAGTGATTGGTGAATGACCAGCGCCAGCAGAGAACAGTGGAATAGCAGGAAGTCGTAGAATGTTCAGAGCAGTGATTGGTGAATGACCAGCGCCAGCAGAGAACAGTGGAATAGCAGGAAGTCGTAGAATGTTCAGAGCAGTGATTGGTGAATGACCAGCGCCAGCAGAGAACAGTGGAATAGCAGGAAGTCGTAGAATGTTCAGAGCAGTGATTGGTGAATGACCAGCGCCAGCAGAGAACAGTGGAATAGCAGGAAGTCGTAGAATGTTCAGAGCAGTGATTGGTGAATGACCAGCACCAGCAGAGAACAGTGGAATAGCAGGAAGTCGTAGAATGTTCAGAGCAGTGATTGGTGAATGACCAGCGCCAGCAGAGAACAGTGGAATAGCAGGAAGTCGTAGAATGTTCAGAGCAGTGATTGGTGAATGACCAGCGCCAGCAGAGAACAGTGGAATAGCAGGAAGTCGTAGAATGTTCAGAGCAGTGATTGGTGAATGACCAGCGCCAGCAGAGAACAGTGGAATAGCAGGAAGTCGTAGAATGTTCAGAGCAGTGATTGGTGAATGACCAGCACCAGCAGAGAACAGTGGAATAGCAGGAAGTCGTAGAATGTTCAGAGCAGTGATTGGTGAATGACCAGCGCCAGCAGAGAACAGTGGAATAGCAGGAAGTCGTAGAATGTTCAGAGCAGTGATTGGTGAATGACCAGCGCCAGCAGAGAACAGTGGAATAGCAGGAAGTCGTAGAATGTTCAGAGCAGTGATTGGTGAATGACCAGCGCCAGCAGAGAACAGTGGAATAGCAGGAAGTCGTAGAATGTTCAGAGCAGTGATTGGTGAATGACCAGCGCCAGCAGAGAACAGTGGAATAGCAGGAAGTCGTAGAATGTTCAGAGCAGTGATTGGTGAATGACCAGCGCCAGCAGAGAACAGTGGAATGCTCTCCCACAAGGACTGGTGTTTGGCAGACATGTAGAGAAAGGATTGGACATCTCATTGGCGAAACAGAACCACTGTTAATACATGTTACTCTGTTGATATAGAGAGTTGCCTGACCCTCTGATGTTGGCAGGAATAAACCTTTCATGACAAAATAAAATTGGCCTATACATGATTGTTTTTGTTTTTTTCTCTAGTTTGGCGTTTTTCCTGAGGTTGATAGTTTGAATCCAATGGATGCCTGTCTTTTATCAACTTAAACCATTATGTAACCTCTCATTCACGACTGCACCTTCCATGTTCTGAGACAGTCGCCCACACAGCTCTTTATTTCTATGTTCAAACAAAGATCTGACAATATCTGTCTGTCTGTTTCTTTCTTTGTGTGTGTGTGTGTGTGTGTGTGTGTGTGTATGGGGCAGGGACTGGTGTGAGTGAGTTCTCTGTACAGCGCTGCGGAATTAGTGGCACTTTATAAATAAATGGTAATAATAGTAATATATAAACCATAGACCTGTGTTATAGTAGGACTCAACTTTTCAGCCTGATCGTAAGCATAAATCGACGAGTTGCACACATTAAAGTAGAATATCATTGGCAAAAATTTGTATCTCTCATGACTTCCTCAAATATATTGCTGTCTATCACTCCTATTGACATGCTATAGACACTGCCAAACAAATATGCTTCCAATCTCTCATCTTCACTCAGGCTTCTAACCCCAAACACCTCTTTATTTCACTTAAATCTCTTCTCACCTTTCACACACCAAACCCTCCGACCACTGTTACCGGCCATATTTCTCCCTGCTTCAAGGAGAAGATCCAACATGAAATTGTATCTCTTCCCAGGCAACAACCTTATCAATTACTTTCCCACATGCTCTGGCAAATACTGATTGCAGAAATGAAGGGGCAGCTACTCTCTTCTATCCCCACTATACTAACTGTTCACTTAAACTTATCCCCTCACAAATCAATCCATATCTGCTCATTACCGCCTTAACTGACATTTGTAATCTTTCTCATTCCTGCGGCATCTTTCTATGATTATTCAAGCATGCGGTTATTACTTCTATTCTGAAAAAAATAATCCTGACCCAAACTCTCGCACAGATTACCATCCTAACTCATGCACTTCCAAGCTTCTTCAGAGACTTGTGTACAATCATCTCACACATCCTACTGCACCCTCATGCTTTCATCAAAAAACTGAGCGAGCAAACTTCCCACCAGTCAACAGAAGCAAATTACTTGTCTTTCTTATTTCTGTTGACAACACGGAAATAAACTTCATCCCTCAAGCTTGCTGCCTCTGTGTTATCATTGATTCAGAACTGTCTTTTGTTCCCTATATCCAGTCTGTCTTCAAATCCTATTACATACATCTAAGAAACATCTCCAGGATACGTACATATCTCACACTGCAAAAACTTGAATTCATGTACTCATAATCTCCCATATTGACTATTGCAATTCCCTGTTACTGATGTTCCCCTAACCAGACTATCACTCCTACAATCTATTTTAATTGCAGAAGCTAGATATATTTTCCTTGCAAAATGTTCTTCTACTGCTGCTCCGCTCTGTCAGTCTCTACATTGGTTGCCTGTTTTTACCGAATCCACTGTAATATACTTCTACTGACATACAAGGCCATTAACAAAACTGCACCAACATACATCTCCTCACTTGTCTCAAAATATCTCCCAACTCAACCTCTCCCTCTGCCCATGATGAGCGCCTCTCATGTACCCTCATTCTTCCGGCTGTAGACAATCACCAGAATTTCCCTCCCCCGTAGATTGAAACCTCCTCTTAGCCTCCAATGCTTCTCTCGCTTCTTTAGGCAAACATATATAGTTCCCGAATTGTCTTCTTGACCTCCTTGGGATTCGACTTCATTCAAACACAGTACACAGTTTACTCTATTCTTACATTTATTATCTATCTATGGTCAAAGAATTCTCTGACCCCCCAAACCAACATTGCTGCCATTATGTAACATGTAACACTTATCCTCATGCATCGAACTATTATCTTCCCATAGATTGTAAGCCTTATTATTGGCAATAGATGGGACTTAGTAGAAATCATATTCACAGCCTCTAATGTTTGATTATAATATCACTCTATCCAATGCATATTGTGTAAAAGAGTAGTAATACCGGACAGAGTTATGCCATTGCTTGTTGGCTAGCACATAGTGGAGTTTCACTGTCATAGCCATATTGGGCCTCATGAGTCAATAAGGAAAGGAAAGCATAAAAAAAGGAGTAACTTTGCAGCTGGGTAAAACCATGTAGCGTTGGAGGGGGAGTTAAATTTAAAATGTGGGGACAGATATATAGTTTGAGGTAGGGCATGTCCTAGATCAACTTTAAATTTCAGTGTAAAAATAAAGTTATAAAGAATTTGTGTGCTACATGAAAAAACAGCCAGTATTTAACTTATGTGCAAAATAATAAACTAATTTGCACCCCTTATATTGTAACATGGTTTGTCCAGGAGAACATTATTCCTTTTTTTTTGCCTTACTTTCCTTAATGACTCAGGCCCTTTGTAATATTATCAATATATTTAATGGATTTAGAGCCTGCAACTCACAGAAATGTAATATAATTATAATAACAAAGGTGTTCCTAATCATTAACTAAGCAACTTCTGTTTCTTGTTGCTTACAGCCCATGATGAAAAATAGGCAAACTGGATGGACTGTGGTTCCTATTTGCCGTTACATTCTATGTTTAAAAACCTGCCTCTGGTTTATGCTTTGTTAGCAGCACAAAGTACTGAATAGATCTAGTATTGTAGATGGTACGTTGGTTGTGAGCGAGGTCCAAGACTCGGTAACGGAGACAATTTCATAGTACGTAGATTTCAGTGTATCAGATAAGTGTTCTATGCAATGAGCATGTCCCATTCAGTCTCATACAAACGGGTCTACGGAATGTCTGTCATTGTTATAAGTAGCTTGTAGAACACAAAGCACACTCTTATAATACAGTATCTGCAGGTTGTCTTGTACAGCAATTAGTGTAGAAAATAGTTCTGACTGAAGCATTTTGGTTGTAGTGGGAGAGACTTTTTATTAACCCATAATATTTCTGGTAAACCTTCCCACCATAGTTACTTAGTAAGTAACATTTATTTAAGCTTCTATTTACTCGGAACGTTGGAATGCGAATTTAGCAAGAACAGTACACGGTGGGTATTAACTACAGATATAAATGTAATTTATTACAAATAAATGTATTTTTATTTCATTTACTCTATATGGTAAAATATCACAAACGGACTGTTATTATGGTAAATCCAGAGTGTGAATTATATTTGTTTTAGGACATTTTGAACAGGAAAATTCCAGCTATTTGGAATAAAACTACAGTTCCAAAATCCCTTCCTTTTAAAATGTAACCCTGAATCTACATACTGCTGTACAATGTCAGTTTGTGGACTTTTTTAGTAACCTGAACCTTAAGGTTTTGGGTACGTGCAACATTCTACACTGTCTGCATTCATATATTAAACCCCAACATTTTGCAAATGTTGGGTAATTTTGCATTGGCCACAACTTTGATGTGTAGGCCAAGCTGAAATGTAAATGTTATTGTGAAAGCGGGTTTATGTTCCTTCCCATACTAACATTATAAACTGGCAGTGTGTGACAAACACTATTTCACCATAAATATCCTTCCCTCAGGACTGTGTAATGCTTTCTCTGCATTACAGTAAGAGGGCAGCGGGCTTTAATAGCAATCTGGCTGGATCCCTAATACATAATGTTCTTTTAATAGTTTATGGGTGACTGCAGTAAATTGGTAGCAAATGTTTTTCATACTCTTCATTTGAGCTCTGGTCGTGAAGAACAGTTTGTACTTAGATTATTCCATATACAATCGACCTGCACTGTAAGTCCTTAAACAGTTTTCTATGCATATTGCACAGTATTCCTGCAATGTGGATTCATTTCCGTTGGAGAACCTGTGTTTCATATTTATCCAGCCTGCACCAGGTCAGCACTTGTCTTGGATTTTGTCGTCCCTTTTAGAAATGATTCACTCAAGTTTTGTACAGTAACATGTCTCTAACACCCATTATAACCAGACAGGTACAGTGAATGAACATTCAGATTGGTTTATAGTTTTATTGGTCTGTCTATGTTACAAAACTGGGGAAATGACTGGGAGGTTCCCAAGAAATATCTGTGCCATCTTTGTTGCTTTTTCCCAAGCCATAGTTTAGTGCAGTAATCCCATTTGGATACTGTCCATCCCAGTTGACTTATGTCCCCAATTCTCGGCTGCCTGTACTTAGGTGTGTCTTGTTCCCCAGCTGTTAATATACTTCACAACACATTGTTGGCACATATATACAGTGATGATACTATAAAACTGATGTCAGGTGTGTATTGCTGTTTCAGAGTGGTCTTAAAGGATTAGCACTTTCCACTGTCAATTGATTTATTTAATTCTGTCCGCTAGGAGTGTCTAAATCAGATGGCCCCCTGACCAAACATAATGTAGTGTCACATGATCACCTCACAGCCAATCACATTGCAGACTTTTTGTCCAGGAACACCCGCTCCTTAGGTCTTCACACAGCACGGGTAAATTATGGAGAGTCCAAAAAAATTATGTTTTTAATGTTGTGTAAATTGAAATACCCAGTACTTTGTATCACCTTCTTTACTATGTTACCATGGTTGTAATGCTAATGTTGTCTTTATTTATTTATTTTTGGGCACTTTAGAATGTTGTAAAGTAATGACAGACTGGTCAGCGTATCATGGAAGTGAACGCGGAATGCTGTTGCCCTGTCACACCGCAGGGATTTCCATACATTTGGTGATTGAACAGCGGACTTGCTGTGGTGTGACGGGAGAGTGTTCTGCACTCCTCTCATGATACACTGATCAAACTCTCCTAACTTTACTATGCGGGTTTCCTGGTCAGAAAATTGCTGTTTTTGATAGGTCCCATCTGACAATGCCCGTAAGCACAGGGAGCGTTGTTATTGACCTTTACAACTGTTTCATTTTATTATATTTCAGGTACAAAAACTGTTATGTATTTTGTGTATGTAGAGGTTTGAAATAAATTTTCACTATGTGGTGCAGTAATTGTCATTCTGACAGTCACTGACTTTGACATATGTTTACTTTTTAGTACTGAGCTTTTTTTTTCAATCTCTATAAATTGCAACCAACCCTTTGTTATGTGCAACAGAAACTTTGGGGGACAAGTGAATTCATAGCGCGTTATATTCAAACATTAGTTACCTGATCTATAGCCCGATTCCCCCTCCCTTTTCTACTGGATGGTATGGCCTGACTCTCCCTCCTTCTAATGGATGGTATGGCCTGACTCTCCCTCCTTCTAATGGATGGTATAGCCTGACTCTCCCTTTCTATTTTAGTGGATGGTATAGGCTGATTCTCCATCGCTCCTCTAGTGGATGGTATAGCCTGACTCACTATCCCTCATGTAGAGGACAGTATAGCCTGATTCTCGTGTTCTATTCTAGTGGATGGTGTAGCCTGACTCACTATCCCTCTTGTTAGGGTATGGTATAGCCTGACTCTCCCTTTCTATTCTAATGGATGGTATAGGCTGACTCTCCATTCCTCTTGTAGTGGATGGTATAGCCTGACTCCCTCTCCCTCTTGTAGAGGACAGTATAGCCTGATTCTCGCTTTCTATTCTAGTGCATGGTGTTGCCTGACTCTCCATCCCTCTTGTGGTGGGTGGAAAAACTTGACTCTTCGTCCCTCATGTAGAGAATGGTGTAGTTGACTCTCCTTTTTTATACTAGTGGATGGTATAGCCCGTCTCTCCCTCCCTTTTGTAGAGGATGGTACAGCATGGCTCTCCCTCTCTTTTCTAGTGGATGGTACAGCCTTACTGTACCTCTCTCTACTAGTGCATGCTATAGCTTGACTCCCCTTCTCTCTTCTAGTGGATCGTATAGTCTAATTCTCCCTCTTGTAGTAGATAGTAGTATAGTCTGAATCTGCCTCTCTCTTCTAATGGATGTTATAGCCTGACTTTCCCTCTGTCTTCTAGTGGATGGTATAGCCTGGTTCTTCCTCTTTTAATGGAGGGTATGGTCTGATTTTCCCTCTTCTTGGAGTGTAGGGTACAGTCTGACCCTCCATTTTCTAATGGATGGCACAGCCTGACTGTTCAGATCTTATGACCATACTTCCTGATAAATATACCTCTGTCTTAATGTAATAAGTTTAAACTGTAGACTCCTGCTGCCTACACAGGCTGGTCCTGCCACTTGCCCCAATAATAACTGTATTAGTGTCCACACACATTAGGTACATGGGAGCTGGTAGTGTGATTGGAAAATAATCACACACATAGGTTGTTTCAATTGTGTTTTTATCATTAGGATAATTTTGGGGGCCAAACATGCTGCAATATTGGTCCAAATGTCTGAAAATGGAGTTATTTAAGCAAGAGAAGTCACCTGGTACAACTCTTGTTACGATATTGAGCACTATTATGACGAGTGTCATAGATACCATATTGAGCACCATCATGACGAGTGTCATAGATACAATATTGAGCACCATTATGACGAGTGTCACAGATATGATATTGAGCACCATCATGACGAGTGTCACAGATATGATATTGAGCACCATCATGACGAGTGTCACAGATACGATATTGAGCACCATTATGACGAGTGTCACAGATACAATATTGAGCACCATCATGACGAGTGTCACAGATACGATATTGAGCACCATCATGACGAGTGTCACAGATACGATATTGAGCACCATTATGACGAGTGTCACAGATACAATATTGAGCACCATCATGACGAGTGTCATAGATACAATATTGAGCACCATCATGACGAGTGTCACAGATATGATATTGAGCACCATTATGATGAGTGTCACAGATACAATATTGAGCACCATTATGACGAGTGTCACAGATACAATATTGAGCACCATTATGACGAGTGTCACAGATATGATATTGAGCACCATTATGACGAGTGTCACAGATACAATATTGAGCACCATCATGACGAGTGTCACAGATATGATATTAAGCACCATCATGACGAGTGTCACAGATATGATATTGAGCACCATCATGACGAGTGTCACAGATATGATATTGAGCACCATCATGACGAGTGTCACAGATATGATATTGAGCACCATCATGACGAGTGTCACAGATACAATATTGAGCACCATCATGACGAGTGTCACAGATATGATATTGAGCACCATTATGATGAGAGTCATAGATACAATATTGAGCACCATTATGACGAGTGTCACAGATATGATATTGAGCACCATCATGACGAGTGTCACAGATACGATATTGAGCACCATCATGACGAGTGTCACAGATACGATATTGAGCACCATCATGACGAGTGTCACAGATATGATATTGAGCACCATTATGATGAGTGTCACAGATATGATATTGAGCACCATTATGATGAGTGTCACAGATACAATATTGAGCACCATTATGACGAGTGTCACAGATACGATATTGAGCACCATTATGACGAGTGTCACAGATATGATATTGAGCACCATTATGACGAGTGTCACAGATACAATATTGAGCACCATCATGACGAGTGTCACAGATATGATATTATTAAGCACCATCATGACGAGTGTCACAGATATGATATTGAGCACCATCATGACGAGTGTCACAGATATGATATTGAGCACCATCATGACGAGTGTCACAGATATGATATTGAGCACCATCATGACGAGTGTCACAGATACAATATTGAGCACCATCATGACGAGTGTCACAGATATGATATTGAGCACCATTATGATGAGAGTCATAGATACAATATTGAGCACCATTATGACGAGTGTCACAGATATGATATTGAGCACCATCATGACGAGTGTCACAGATACGATATTGAGCACCATCATGACGAGTGTCACAGATATGATATTGAGCACCATCATGACGAGTGTCATAGATACGATATTGAGCACCATCATGACGAGTGTCACAGATACGATATTGAGCACCATTATGACGAGTGTCACAGATACAATATTGAGCACCATCATGACGAGTGTCATAGATACAATATTGAGCACCATTATGACGAGTGTCACAGATATGATATTGAGCACCATTATGACAAGTGTCACAGATATGATATTGAGCACCATCATGACAAGTGTCACAGATACGATATTGAGCACCATCATGACGAGTGTCACAGATACAATATTGAGCACCATTATGACGAGTGTCACAGATACGATATTGAGCACCATTATGACAAGTGTCACAGATATGATATTGAGCACCATCATGACAAGTGTCACAGATACGATATTGAGCACCATTATGACGAGTGTCACAGATACAATATTGAGCACCATCATGACGAGTGTCACAGATACGATATTGAGCACCATCATGACGAGTGTCACAGATATGATATTGAGCACCATCATGACGAGTGTCACAGATACAATATTGAGCACCATCATGACGAGTGTCACAGATACGATATTGAGCACCATCATGACGAGTGTCACAGATACGATATTTAGCACCATCATGACAAGTGTCACAGATACGATATTGAGCACCATCATGACGAGTGTCACAGATACAATATTGAGCACCACTATGACAATTGTCACAGATACGATATTGAGCACCATCATGACGAGTGTCACAGATACGATATTGAGCACCATCATGACGAGTGTCACAGATATGATATTGAGCACCATTATGACGAGTGTCACAGATATGATATTGAACACCATTATGACGAGTGTCACAGATATGATATTGAGCACCATTATGACGAGTGTCACAGATACGATATTGAGCACCATTATGACGAGTGTCACAGATATGATATTGAGCACCATTATGACGAGTGTCACAGATATGATATTGAGCACCATCATGACGAGTGTCACAGATATGATATTGAGCACCATTATGAAGAGTGTCAGAGATACAATATTGAGCACCATTATGACGAGTGTCACAGAACAAATAGTGATAATAGATCTGCACCCGCACATTAACCTGGGTCTTGCCACAACATTTTTTAAATTATGTTTCCTGCACAATCCCGATTTTTGATCCTGTCAGTCATTATTCCTGCAGGTTTGTTTGAAACTGTAGCAAAAGTATTAAAATGTTGATCCCCATGCAATTTCTGCCCCATTTAATGTGGTCCTGTCCTGCAGTTTAAAAAAAAAAATCTAAAGCCAATAGTATAGTCTGAGAAAAAAGTCTAATTGCTGTGGAAAAGTTATTAATACACATGTCATTACTGATAATATAATATAAATCTGTGCCCCCTCCCTCTCTATCTTCTACTTCCTGCAATAATGCTGTAAGCAACATATAAAATCATTGTTGGATTGGACTGAAGCTCTCATGTGATCATTTACAGCCAGTCAGAAGCTTGTGCTCAATGCTGGACTACTTCCCAGAGTTTGATGATCTCACGGGATGTGTTTCATGAGTTCAAAGACAGATGCAGAAGTTGAAAAGAGCAAATTTTTATTTACAAATATTTTGTTAGTCACACTATGCTCTACATTTAAAAGGCATGATATTGTCACATTAAAGCAGTTTGAATAATTGATCACAATCTGTAAGATGACAATTGTTTGACAGTCAGGATAGTTGACTCCTAGAGGTATATTTACTAAACTGGGTTTGAAAAAGTGGAGATGTTTCCTAGAGCAACCAGTCAGACTCTAGCTGTCATTTTGTAGAATGAACTAAATAAATGATAACTAGAATCTCATTGGTTGCTATAGGCAACATCTCCACTTTTTCAAACCCACAGTTTAGTAAATATACCCCCTATTGTTTTCGTTTTGCATTCCCATTCTGCACCTCTTTGTTCAAGCTCCAGCTAATCTTTACTCTCAGTGTTAACCATGATCTCAGCCATGGCACACCAAAGAAACGTACTGCCTTCAAAATGTTCCCACAAAGCAGAATGACATTGGAAACAGTATTGTACTTCTTATGACTTCCTCAAATTTACTGCTATCTACCAACCCTATCAGAATCCTCTGGACACTGCCAAACTTATATAGTTCCAATCTCTCATATCTGCTCAGGCTTTTAACCCCCAAAGGCTTTTTAATACATTTAAATCTTTTCTCAACACTCCCAAACCAACCATTATCACTGTCAGAATTATTCAACCAGTCGCTAGCTACAAGAGTAATTCCAGAGGACTGGAAAAGAGTGAATGTAGTCCCACTGCACACAAGTGGGAGCAAGGAAGAGGCAACTACAGACCAGTGAGGCTTACATCAGTAGTAGGGGAATTGATGGAAATACTCATAAAAAAAAGAGTTGAAGAATATCTAAAATCCAGTAACTTACAGGATCCTAAACAGCATGGATTTACTGGGGGGCGATCATGTCAAACAAATCTTATTGATTTTTGTGACTGGGTGACTAAAGTAATAGATCAAGGAGGGACCGTAGGTGTTGCTTATCTACACTTTAGTAAGCCTTTTGACACTGTCCCACTTCGCAGACTGTTAAATAAACTGGAAAGCTTGGGATTGGATTTTAAGATGGTTCAATGGGTAAGAACTTGGTTGCAGGATAGAAAAGAGAGTTATAGTAAATGGAGTGTATTCACAGGAGGGTAAGGTTACCAGTGGAGTACCCCAAGGATCTGTATTTGGACCAGTGCTTTCTAATATCTTTATTGGTGACATTTCAAATAGTATTGAAGCGAAAGTATGCCTTTTTGTGGATAACACAAAGATATGCAACAGGGTAGACACACCAGGAGGGGTAAAACAAATGATTGATGATCTAGGTAGACTAGAGGAATGGTCAAGAGAGTGGCAACTGCAGTTCAAAAAATGCAAAATCATATACTTGGGTCTCGAAAGCCCAAAGGCTAAATATAGTATTAACAGCACTATAATGAAAACTACTGAGGAGGAAACAGATCTAGGAATCACTATTTCAGGTGACATAAAGGCAGGTAAGCAATGTAGCAAAGCAATGAGAAAGGCAAGTCAGATGCTTGGTTGTATAGGGAGAGGAATCAGTAGCAGAAAGAAAGAAGTAATAATACCACTGTATAGGTCATTGGTACGGCCTCATCTAGAATACTGTGTTCGTGTTCAGTTCTGGAGGCCATATCTCCAGAAGGATATAAATACATTAGAGACTGTACAAAGAAGGGCAACTAAAATGGTGCATGGCCTACAGCACATAACTTACCTATAATATGTATATGTATAGTTTGGAGCAGAGAAGGGAAAGGTTGGACATGATAGAAACTTTCAAATATAGCAAGGTTTATAACAAGGTACAGGAGGGAAACATTCTATAAAAGAAGAGAAGTATTAGACCATGAGGACATGCACTGACACTGGGCCAAAGTAGGTTCAGCGGAATTGTGAGGGAAAACTACATCACAGAAAGGGTAGTGGGTAAGTGGAATAACCTCCCATCAGAGGTGGTAGAGGATAATACAGTAGAGCAGTTTAAATATGCTTGGGATAGACAAAAGGATATCCTTACAAAGATTAAAGGATCAAATAGGGTTTGAGGTTACCGTAGATTAAATTGGCAGGCTAGATGAATCATTGGCTTAGCACTGATCACCTCATCCCACGCCAGAATTCAAGACTTCTCCCGTGCTGCCCCCCTCCACTGGAATCACCTTCCTCGCTCCATCTGTCTGTCCGCTAATCTTATCACCTTCAAATTTGCTCTCAAAACCCATCTGTTCTTCAAGGCCTATCAGCCATCCACATAACCTTCTCCTTCCTTTCTCCTCACCTCCCACTTCCCTGTCTCCTCTTGCGCCTGATCCCCTCTACTGACTCCTCTCATGCCTGCTGTTCTGTTTCCCCTCACCTTAGGATGTAAGCTCTTATGAGCAGGGCTCTCTTCCCTCCTGTCTCTACCTATTCTTCTGCTCCAACATCACTTTACTAGCTTTGTTTGGAGTTGTGAAGTCCTGGTATTATCTGTCTGATGTTCTGTACTGTATTAATTGTTTATTGTTCTGTACTGTTTTCCCTGTATGGTCCACTGCCTGTATTCTGTACGGCGCTACGGAAAACTTGTGGTACCCTATAAATAAAGGTTAATAATATTATTAAGTGGTTCTTATCTGCCATCAAACTCTTATGTTTCTATGCATATTCCCATTGCAGTCTGGATGGACCGATAGGCAGTTTGCGGCACTTAACCTCATGTATCAAACTCCTTATCCATTTATCTCATATTTATCTAGTGATACATTTTAGGAGTATTATATTTTTCCTATCCTGTGTAATAAAATTGATGTATACCATATTACATTACACATTTACAGGCACAGGAGACACATAGAAAGGTTTTGGCAGGTAAATAGTAATACAATGTGCCGCATATATGTAAAAATAAAATAAACAAATATAGAGTCTTTGATTATTCTCACATGCAGGATACGTCTCTTTGTATTACACCATGTTCACTTTGGTATCTAAAAGTAATAAACATTTAGGGCCTGGTTACACTGCCTGAAGTCTCTTGTGTACACACTGCATAGAATGTTCCTGTGTACAGTGCATCCCTCTCTATGTGACGTCTCATTTCTTGACATGAAAATGTAATAATCATTTATTATTTCCTTAGAGTTATCTTGCAAATATTTTACTCCAAAAAGTGTTACTAAACGGTCCATCATTTCAGGCAGAAAATCAGAAGTATGACATCACAGATTGTTAATGATGATTTATGTCTCATATTTATAGGTTCCCTGCAGCACATTGTAACACAGCGCCCATCACCTGCACTCTGCTGTTTGTTTTTGTTACACCTGTTTGTACACGTTTCCTATTTGCACCTGTTACACCACAAGAGATAATCACATGTTATTTCATTTCTACACAAGGCCAGTAATGCTAAGAAGACTTTATTACAGTAACTGCCTCCCTGTGTATCTGAGTGATCAGAAATGAAATGTTCTTGTGCTGGAGCAGGTCTCTTATCCATTAGTGATGTATAATAGTATAGATCTGTTCATGTGCGCTGCAGGTGGGATATGGATGGGTGGAACGATGTCTCACTGCAGGAATTCAGGCTAAGTCCATCACCAAAGCGCTACACATTCTCTTTAGAAGTGACACTATTTATAGTCATTTAATTTGTGCATTTTGCTGTTTTATCAAGTGTTTTTTTTATTTTTATAAAGACTTATGTAGGTGTACAAATTAATTGTATAGATTTGATAAAATAGGGATGAGTAACCCCACTATAAATCACACCCAAGAAGCCCTCTTGTGGACCAGCATAGACAACCTGGTGGGCTGATGGAGAGAACGGGAGGAGCTCAGTGAACTGGAGTTGATGGCAAAGGGAGTCCACCCACAAACTGAGGCAGGTTCATTGATGTAAATCTAGACCACACAAAGCTATGACCAGAGGCCTAGATCACTGTCCTCATCTGATGCTATCGTAACCATAGGGTCAGCCAGTCGCTATAATACCATGGAAGTAGTGAACTAGAACACAGGGCTTCATTATATACAGCAGAGACTCTTCTCATGGGCGACATGACTTGTGTAAACACAGGAAGAAGGGGAATCGGTGTAGAAATTTATTGTAAGCCACAAATCCACATTTACAGAAAAAATGGGCATTTACACATTACAATAGTTCTGAATCCTGCATTAGCAAAGTGTTCTTATATCTGTTCTGATCCATAAAACTGATTGCCACCTCAGATAAGTTTGATTAAACTGAAGGACTATAAAACCTAAATTACAAGTTTCCATAAATTGACACCAAGGTTTGCTGGGTTGGAAAAGGCTGCACATACACCAATGATAATCATCTTACCACTGCACACCCACCCAAAACATGGCATTCTACCATTCAGTGGGAAGCACTGTTTCCCTATATTGTGGAGTCTTCTGACGACAGGCAGTGAATGCCGTAGATCTGAGAAACCTTGTGTTCTTAGGTGGGATAAAATAGTCCTTGTTTGATCAGCTAGGCCCAAGCAATACATAGCAATATGTGAGACGAGGCAGTGGTTTGACCATGTTGTCTCTAATTCTAGAATCAGTTGGAAACTGACTAATTAATCTTAGTGGTGAGTCTTAAATAATGTAAATTCTGTTTCATGATAATTCTTTTATACGGTGAATGCTAAAATGTGAGTTTTCTGCTTGATTCTTTAGTTCTGAAGTTGTTAGAAATGTTTTTCCTCTTAAGGTAATTAAGACAACAGTAATGCGTGCATGGCACTTAAGAAGCTCTTGTTCAAAAATGCTGCCTGTTTGAAATGTCTTTATAATTCCCCAAATCATGCTGCGGAATGTGAATTTCCGAGTAAATTAAGCATGTGTGTTTTATAGCATTATCTTTACTGTTCAGGAATAACCACAATGGAACAGTAAAGTGTTGTTTAGGAGCCCAGGAAGAATAACATATACTATAACTATGGACATAGATTACGTCAATATATCTCACCTTTTAGATCATTCAGATAGTACCATACTTCAAAAACAATCGTCGGGAGAACATAATATCCCTCAGTAATTGTGTGAAAGTGCGGAGAGAACGTGACCTCTTATGTGGTAACTCATGTTTTACAATGGTGCCAATGTATATTTGAATCTTGTAGCAATCTGCATCAGCAAATGTTTTATAACGTTATCTAACCCATTAAGAAAAGAATCTGACAAATACCTGATCCAAACCATAATTTGCATATTCAAACTAAGAAATTTTAGCTTCTGGATCTCAGTGGCCTGAATATTAAGATTAGTATAAAACGATTTTAAAGAAAAGAGTTTAATTACAAGTAAGGCCATAAGCCGAACGCCCTTAAACGCAGGTGTTGGTGCAAGTGTCAAGCAGTTACCCATTCTGGGTTAATTCCACTGCAGGGCCCAGCCAATTGGATCCAGTGGGAGTGGTCTCAGCCCCTGTATAAAGACTCCTCCCAAGGGTTGCTGGGTCTCTTTCACTGCAGGAAATTCGTCCTTCCCTCCCATCATATGTCCCTGCCGTGGGCTAGGTCATTTTGTTATGTGTAGCACTTTTTCTATCTCCTCACAGAACAGTTCGACTGGAAGTCATTTGTGAGTCGCCGACTAATCCATGCGGTGCTTCCGCTGAGTTTTTAGCAGGTCGCTGCCCTCTTCGAAGTACTTTGACTCTTGTTCCCTTTGTGTGGGGGATTCCCTTGATCTGTATTGTGAGTGCAGAGGAGGTGTAGTCACTCTGGCGCCAGATTTATTACTGGCCAATCGTTAAGGATTATTATCTGGGACCAGTGGTTAGTGGCGGATGGCTATACATGGTTACTGCTATTAGTTGTAGCTTACTCGCTATTTCCCTTCTCCGCCACCGTGTCTTGTTTTAATAAACTGTGAACTTTAATTGCCAACAAATTTCCGGTGTCGGTGTCTTTATTTTAGTACAGTTGTCTTAATGTGTGAGTGGGGTTTGGTGCAGTGAAAGTGAAGCATCGACAGTCTGCAGTGTATTAATGTGGTGCACATAAGCTCCTATGAATTGACTGCACTTATTAGATTGTTCATCTCCAAATTAAAAACAACTCTATTTCATTTTTTATTTAAAAATTACATTTGTTCATTAAAAACAGCAAAATAGAATATTGTGTAGTTAAAAACTAAATGCATCAACTGCAGTGAAATAATAAGCTTGATAACCGTTTTATAAATACACCTACAATTGATGACCTAGAAAGCAAATTCCATCTCGCTAAATAGGAACATTATTCTCAGTGCATTCAGCTGTTTGATTTTTATTTTATTTTCACAATTGATTTACACACTTAGACACGACAGCACTTCTATTTCGCTGTTTTTAATTAACAAATTAAATTTTTAAATTAAAAATGAAATAAAGTTGTTTTTAATTTGGAGATGAACAATCTAATAAGTACAGTCAGTTCATAGGACCTTATGTGCACTACATGTAATTAATCAATTTTTTTTCCGTTTTATACTATATCAAATCCAGTTTAGTAGTAGCTCCCTGTATAATATTAGAGTAATCCTTGGCAATGTAAATATAGGGTAACGAGTCCTTTGTTTAAATAGTATCAAAAATTGGTGCGACAATATCTTTTTATCTTTACCTATGTATATAGATTTGGGTTCAGCTGACATAGCTTCATGACTACTAATATAATCAAAGTAAAATATACAAGAAAAAAATCCCTCACCAAAATGACAAGTCTGCGCCTTGTATTCTGTGGGAATCTCACACCGCAAGTACCGCCAGGGAGGAACATCATCAAGTTGATGTATTAGTGCGGACACATCACTGCACTTGAAGATTAAGATACCTGCCACTCAAAATACATGTTGGGTCGTGATTTTGCAGCAGCAATTCTACATGTACGTTCAGCCGTCATTTTCAAGTACATTCCTAGACGTGGACTAATTGTGAAAATAGAATTCTGACAACAAAATTGTCTTTTTCAACATTTTGTTCCTGGCTCATAGATGTAAATTAAAATATTTGCCCACACTTATAAACTCAATTTCCACCCTCGTTATACCAACATCCTTTCAGGTACAGGATACTCTTAGTACTGTCATTGATTCAGCTACTAAATGGTTTTGAATTGTAGGGTGTTTGTACTTGTTATACGCTCAGTGCTTAAAAAGAAAGAGATTATAAAATCTACGAGAATATGTTATCCATATAAACCCATGCACCCATAAAAAAAATAATTTAATTTTGTAGATTAAGAAGATAAAAAGTAATTTTAAGTGAAACTGACTCTGCGCAAATTCATGAAAATCGTGCTGCTGAGGGTAATCCACCTCTGTTCTTCAGGGAGTTTGTCACTTTTTTTGTGCGTGTCTACTAATTCTAAAAGATGAGAGGTGTGTTGTGACGGAGTGTGTCGTATCCCAAATCTAAATCACAGTGTATAAATAAAGCTGCTCAGTGTATATGTGCTGTATGCAAAAGCGGCCAGAATTTCCCTGCATGTAAAAATAAGTAATTTGCCCCCCTGCATCGTAGCATGGTTTGTCCCGGTGCAAACTTGCGGTCCTTGTCTTGGTTTGAGCCTAACTCTATATAAGGCGATTTGGGCTTATATAGAGTTATGCTATTGTATAGAGTTATGGCTATTATATAGAGTTATGGCTATTATTAAAGTTATGGCTATTATATAGAGTTAAGGCTATTTCTGTGTATTATATCCACAGTTAAATATCTAATATGTGCATGAAAAGCATTCTTTCAGCGCGTACAGACCACTGACCACAAATCTGCACCCAAAAATGCCTATTTTAAAACAAAGGCCATTTCTACATTCTAAATGTCTGCAGAGGATCCAACAGCCAGACATCAACCGGAAAATACAAAGAAAACTGAAATGCACTGACAAGAACGACAGACAGGAAACTTAACATTGTGGAGAATGATCACAAAATTATATGTTGGATGGCATTTGAGGTTTTGTAATTAGATATAAAATTAGTACAGTAACAACCAAAATACAGTCATTTACAGATATGCTGCATTTTAGGAAACACCAAATTAACTTCTTCAACCCAGCGTTGTATGTCCATATATAATATCATCATCATCATCATCATCATTTATTTATATAGCGCCAACATATTCCGTAGCACTTTACAATTGGGAATATGATTTATATTGTGTATATTTATTTTACATGTCTTACACGAGGAAAAGGCAGAAATACACTTTTCTCATAAATCTTTGTTAGTTACTTTGACACAATTATGGAAACTGCAGAAAGGTGCCCAAAAATAGTATGAGAGCGTTTCCCTGTAACTGGGCTGTCAAATATGTTGTTTTCACAAGATACAGTTTATAGCCCCACAGATAAGTGCAGCTTTTTCTCTGACATTCATCTTACATTTATATACACTTTGTTTTACTTGTTTGAAACTTTTTGATGATTCTTGATGGATTTAAATAGGTCTCCTGTATTGCAAACTGTGCTGGACTCACTTTCCACTAGAAATAGTCACTGACATGACAGCTAGTGATATTAGCATGGGGGTGTTAGTGTTGTGTACTGTACACGCCCCTTATTGTACATGGCCCTTATTACACTGTACTGTACACGCCCTTACTGTACATGACCCTTATTACACTGTACTGTACACGCCCTTACTGTACATGGCCCTTATTACACTGTACTGGCCTATGTTAGTCTGTCCCTTGCCATTCCGTCTCTCAAGTCATAGGCTGTTGTAAGTGTCATTTGTGTTTGGAGATGAATTGGTGTAATGTTCATTGCTTAGCATGCGCAGAGTATTTTACACAAGATGCAAATGGTCGTACATCCGAACATGAATCAGGCCCACTTAGTCATCCTTGGGCAGGCACTTGAGAATAAGTGAGTGGGAGAGACAAGTATAACAGGCGCAGGTGTGACAGCCCCTTCACTCTCAGGAGCGCTCGTTCTGCTATTCAGTTCTTAATGAAAACTAAAAGAGAGACAAAGTTTGTCGTGACCCTTTTAAAAAGCTGAGTGAAGCTGCATTTTGAAAACATGGGATCATACACATTAGTGGGAGGGGTTGAAGAAGATGGATTTAAAATTAAGGATGAGTTCTTTGTTACATACTGCATATTAACCTCGTGTGGGTGGCTAGGGGACGCTTCAAGCGTATAGCCTCCTCTTGTGGTTTGTTCTGTGAAACCTATGGGCGATATTTCTGTACTGATGAGACAATGTAACCAGTGCTCTCATTGTATACACACTTATATATGGAGTGGACACCGTAATACATATGGAAAACGGCACAGTCTCATGTTAGTCACTGTTACACTTTGGATCACAAATACTAAGCAGTGCCACAATTTTTAACAACAGCATTTCACAGAATTTGTGTTTTTATTCTAATAGTGGTCTGTGGAATTCATCATGAGAGTTTTTAACCTTAGTTGTTTTTGTTTTAAATGTTGCCCAATGAACATATAATTACTATTTATATTAAGAGTGACAGGTTCTTATATGGCTCCATATCTGCACTTTTTATAGATTATTTTATTGGAACTAGATGTAGACACAGTAAATGTAATATAGTTGGGTGTCCAGAACTGATAACCTCTCCACTCTCCAAGACAGCCTGAATTTGTGGATTGCCAAGTAATATCATCATCATCATCATCATCATCATCATCATCAACATTTATTTATATAGCGCCAGAAAATTCCGTAGCAAGTAATAGAAGATAACTTGGAATTTAGTTTCATGAAGATCTTATAGCCAAGTTAGTACATAGGCTGTTGCAATGTAATGTATTTTAGTTTTGGTAGGAGAACCCTTTTCATTAGATTCGTACTATCTGAAGATGTCTGTCACTAATTATGTTGCATGTTCATTGTAGAGGGAGTTGTGTTTGTTGATTTGTATAGGCAAACATTTTGATCTCGAAGATACTGCATTTACTCAAATGTATCCCAAGGCCTGAATATAACCTGCTGTATATCGTTTTTACACCATAATTAGGGAAAGATTCAAATCTGATATATATATCAAATCATATTGTTCACATATGATTTGTCTATGGGATGAATACACAAGTTGTGTATTTGAGGATCAGTGTGGATTTTTATCTCCATAGTTTGGACAGAGAGGCCGTGTAGTAAGGGGGAATGTGGGCAGCTGGTATGTATTTACCATACAGTAATACCTTTTCTTCCACTTCATCGGGTTTCATTACCTGGTTTCCCCTATGGATCAAACTTCATTTCAAATATACTTAGTCCTGAGACGTTCAGTTACATTTATATTTGTGAATATTACAACATTTTCTATTAAAGGGGTCTAGTCTGATGAAATGAGGAACGTAAGTCCAAGTTATATTGGAATAATGTCTATTTTGTCTGCTATTATAGATAGGTCATCACCTGCCATGCTGCAAAGCTAGACAGAAGCTAGCATTGGTGTTGCTGTATGGTCACACTTTCTACATGACTTTGCCACCAATGTTTTCGATGCTTCCAGATATGTTTTCTCAGATATGCAGAATAAAATGCTAAGGAGCAGCTGTATTACTTGGCTTCAAGCCTTCACCAAGTCATCATTTAGGACACAATGTCTAAAGGTAATAGACTCGCTGCAAAATTGTGTTGTTAAAAAGAAAGCTCAGTTCATTAAGATAAATATTTGATGTCTCACTGATGCGGCTTTCTGTGAGATCACTGTAGGCGTCAGGACATTGCCGTACTGCGTGTTTGGGTCACTCTCATCAGTAATCTAGTAACCGGCTGTGGTCTGCAAGATAACATGTTCAAATTGGAAATAATGGAATTGGGATATGTAAACTATATTACGCTTATGCAAAAAATGTAACAATTACCTAAACAAAACCAAAACTCCTTAATTGACAGCAAAGGTTTAATTGAAACATAAAACTCATTGAAGAACTTATTCATCTACCTGCCTATGACTGACGAGCAGTTGGAAGTGAAATATGTCTGTGTGATTGTTTCCAATAGAGAGCAACACGTTACATCAAGTGTCTCACAAAGTAAGAACAGAGTCCTCTAAAATGTATCTTATTTCAGTTTACATTCTAGGAGTAGGGAGGATTTAAGTTAAATTTTAAATAACAAATATCATTTGTGTACTTATTTTAGAAACCTTTCTATTTAGCAAATGATAGTGTAGACGAATGTGGAAAAAACTGCCCTTGGCAGCATAAGTAATTTAACCTTGTTTCATTAGTGCGTCTCATATCTGCGCTGCTGCATGTTGTACTATAGTCCTTGTACAGGCGCTAAGTGAGCCTTCCTGCAGTACAAAGTTAATGATCGTGAATGCTGTGGACAGTGTTGAAATTGTTGCAAAGCGAATACTCCTCAGAAAGCAGGTATGTACAAACCCATTTTTTTTTACATCATTTATTTAGAGCTCGGACATCAGCAATAACTAGGCTTTGTTCACCTGTATTAAACTAAATACTCTTAGATTACTTCATTTGGACTGGGATAGCAGCAAAGCATTTTACCTTATTAGCCATTGATAAAAGCAGTAAAAAAATAATTTATAGTATTTAGGGAGTGAATCAATGATAGCCGCAAGTTTTCAAGACTCATCTCCAGGCGCAGTATCTTAAACTGCACCCCAGTCATTACACAGAACAGTGAAAGTGCCTTTGCTCTTTTCCTGGGACTGTCGTTCCTAGAGTGTGACAAAGCTGCTATCTTCCCCCCACTGACAAGCCCAAGGGCTGAGCCTACTATGATTTGGGGACAACCAATGCTGCCACTAGCATAGAGGCTTATTATAGTAAAGGGGGGTGTAAGCCTTGCTGTTATTACAGGAATAGGTATTTCAGTATTAGCAATTGAGGGACACCAAGTTTATTTAAACAAAGCACTTCCGTTCAGCATGCAGAGACAAAACAATTCATGTGATGAATCCTGTTTATATGCTTAACAATTGGTGACATAGACAAACATATTATTGTCCCCAGAAGCAAGTCTTCACCCCAGTGATGGGCATCATGATACATGTTGTCTCTAGGTCATTTTGTGTCTGTTCTTTATTACTGAGATTAAGGGTAATGTGCTTCCTTCCAACCTTCAAATTGTCCGCACATTAGCCTTCATCTCAGTAATTAAAAAATGACTTATAATGAACTTTGCATACCCCCACACAAAGGCCCCCACATACCCCTCATACTCCCACATGCCCCTCAAACTTTTTACTTGCCCCCACACACTGGGAGTTCCAGTGGCCACCCACTACTAATCTATTAGCCGCTTAATCATTAATTAAAATTTTAATTTAATTTTATTAATGTCAACCTAAAAATGATTGTCATTTCCCACCTCCTCTGCTTGTGGTGCTGCGTGACCTCCCTACATTGTGCAGAGGAGGTGACATAATACTCCCATCTTCTTCAGGGGACTGTCTGTTGCCCATCACTGTTGTGCACCAATGTATGTATGTAAGAGAGAAAGTTTATGATCCGACATTGGGAGCAATCAGGTCATTACTGCACTGTTTCCCCATGTTAATGAGTCACCACATTTTCTAACTTGCACTAGGTTGACTACAGCTAATTGCTGATTAGTTGCCATGGGTTGCCACACATTTACACTTTGTTAATTAAATAAGATTTATATGTTAATGAATGAAATAAAATGTCTTTTAATCAACTCTATGGCCATAATGGTTCTACAAATTATAATGTTGATTCTGAAGATATAACAGAACTGGGATTTGGGATTTTATTGGGGAGAAAGTACAGCCAAGTCGTCATCTGCTCTGATCAGTTTTTATATTTTATGATATGAGCAGCTAAAATATTTAGGGGATTTCTTATTAACATTTAATTCATAAAAGAGTAATAAAATAAGTAGAACAGCACAAAATTCTACTGTGTCTGATCATTTTGTTTCTATAGAACAATGTTCAGAATTGATTCAGTCCCTTACAGATTTTGCTAAATAAAATGAAGTGAATTCATCAACGCTATATTAGGTCTTTCCTGAAGCTGGTTAACTTCATCACCGCTATCCATTCATACAATGGTATGTCCAGTGCAGGCATTCTTCTGAGCTGGTTTATATATAAGTCACTGGTTGTACATGGTTGTCTACATCCTGACATTTGGTCAAGAACTGTTTCATTTTATTTCCAATGCATTGCTTTAAAAAATTAAATGAATACATATGGTTATTAACATCAATCTAGTACCGGTGAGGGCCACATATAATAATAGTTGCATGTTGTGATTATCCAGCCTATACCAACAGACTGACCAGTAATCTAACTCGATCCTGATATGACAATGAGAATGGCTGTCACACTTTTGAACATCTGAAAGGTCAGTCGGAAGAGGTTGGAGGTGAGGTGAAGATTGTAAGGAGGAACAAAAGGCAGAAAGGGAATAGATGTAATTTCATTCTGGAGAGCATTGTGTGGAAGCAGATGTTGAGCAGCGTATGGTGTGGATAAGACTGGTGACAAGACTGAGGACTGACTGCAGAGGTGTGTAGAGCTGTTAGGATGACGTTACATTAGTCAGTGGAGGAACTTGTGAGACAGTGGATTAGTAATTTAATGTAATTAAGAAGGGACAGGTCCTGGCTCTGCAACACAGGTGGTGGTAATGAGTCTAAAGATATGTGTTATACGTGATAACAATCGATCATGACTCCAGGGTGGTGGGCCTGGGACATAACTGATAGAACTTGGCCACATGAACAATTTTAGTTGAGCAAAGAGAAAGATGCCCTGCGGCCCCCACTAAAAATGGAACTCCCTCCTCCCCCTAAGTATGCCTTCTGCACCCCTTGAATCTCATGTAAATAGTCTAATTATGCAAAATGGAATATGTAAGATTTATTGCAGCTGTGCTGTTATCACTGTACTGGCCATTTCACAGATATAACACTACTGTGTGTGGTGTTGTATGACATACAGTGCATGATTACATCACTTGTCTACAGTTCATCCACTTAGTGACATTTCGGGAGCCAACCTTATATCTGTATTGGAACATCATTTCTCTTTACGTTTGCACACTGGTATATAATGTTCACATCAGATTTCCTTTAATTATGTACTTCTATCTATAGTTATTATTCAGAGCTCCAGGAATTGCCATATAGGGGCACTGAGTGTCTGGAACAGATCAAGTGGGGAAAAGCCACAGAAGACAAAACATCTTCTGTGCAACCTGACAATTACATTATTTACACAAAATATAAGGAATGTATGATACACAGTATACAGGTTTGTTGGAGCAATAATGCAGTATTTTCACAGTAATGATGATGCATAGATATTAAACCATAGCATGTGATTAGCTGCTATTTGGTAACTTACAAAATGGTGTGAGAGGTACGAATGCTGGGTTACTTTTAGATTATTTTCATTATATAAAGTTAAAGAATTCTATTATGATTAGATTAAGTTCATGAAATATACTGTCCTATGTCTGTATAGAGTGTAATAGAATTGTATATGATCATGTCCAGTGGTCAGGTCATGTTGGGGGTGTAGTGTCCTATGTCTGTATAGAGTATAATAGAATTGTATTATGATCACATCCAGTGGTCAGGTCATGTTGGAGGTGTAGTGTCCTATTTCTGTATAGAGTGTAATAGAATTGTATTATGATAATGTCCAGTGGTCAGGTCATGTTGGAGGTGTAGTGTCCTATGTCTGTATACAGTGTAATAGAATTGTATTATGATCATGTCCAGTGGTCAGGTCATGTTGGAGGTGTAGTGTCCTATGTCTGTATACAGTGTAATAGAATTGTATTATGATCATGTCCAGTGGTCAGGTCATGTTGGAGGTGTAGTGTCCTATGTCTGTATAGAGTGTAATAGAATTGTATTATGATCATTTCCAGTGGTCAGGTCATGTTGGGGGTGTAGTGTCCTATGTCTGTATGGAGTATAATAGAATTGTATTATGATCATGTCCAGGAATCGGGTCATGTTGGGGGTGTCGTGTCCTATGTCTGTATGGAGTATAATAGAATTGTATTCTGATCATGTCCAGGGATCGGGTCATGTTGGGGGTGTCGTGTCCTATGTCTGTATGGAGTATAATAGAATTGTATTATGATCATATCCAGTGGTCAGGTCATGTTGGTGATGTAGTGTCCTATGTCTGTATGGAGTATAATAGAATTGTATTATTATTATATCCAGTGGTCAGGTCATGTTGGTGATGTAGTGTCCTATGTCTGTATGGAGTATAATAGAATTGTATTATGATCACATCCAGTGGTCAGGTCATGTTGGGGGTGTAGTGTCCTATGTCTGTATGGAGTATAATAGAATTTTATTATGATCATGTCCAGTGGTCAGGTCATGTTGGGGGTGTAGTGTCCTATGTCTGTATAGAGTGTAATAGAATTGTATTATGATCATTTCCAGTGGTCAGGTCATGTTGGGGGTGTAGTGTCCTATGTCTGTATAGAGTGTAATAGAATTGTATTATGATCATTTCCAGTGGTCAGGTCATGTTGGGGGTGTAGTGTCCTATGTCTGTATAGAGTGTAATAGAATTGTATTATGATCATGTCTAGTGGTCAGGTCATGTTGGGGGTGTAGTGTCCTATGTCTGTATAGAGTGTAATAGAATTGTATTATGATCATTTCCAGTGGTCAGGTCATGTTGGGGGTGTAGTGTCCTATGTCTGTATAGAGTGTAATAGAATTGTATTATGATCATGTCCAGTGGTCAGGTCATGTTGGGAGGTGTAGTGTCCTATGTCTGTATAGAGTGTAATAGAATTGTATTATGATCATGTCCAGTGGTCAGGTCATGTTGTGGATGTAGTGTCCTATGTCTGTATAGAGTGTAATAGAATTGTATTATGATCATTTCCAGTGGTCGGGTCATGTTGGGGGTGTAGTGTCCTATGTCTGTATACAGTGTAATAGATTTGTATTATGATCATGTCCAGTGGTCAGGTCATGTTGCTATATGTAGTCTCGTGTGTCTGTATAAAATCTATCCCTAGTTTGTTATTAGCATTTGTATAGGCAAATGAATACCCATAGTCCTCCCATTATTGTGATTGCATAATATGAATAATATATAAGAAATAAATCAGCTATTAGGCAACAAGTGAAACTGAAGTGCAATGAAAACAACGAAAGTGAGTTGGTTTAAAAAAAAAATCAGTAATTTGGAAAAATAAGTTTTGAAAACCCTGATATAACCAGAAGGTTGTACAATATACAAATGCCAATCTCTTCATTTTTCATATTTGAACAGTGAGATTACGAATTACAGATGGAAATTGTAACACTCTCTCGCCTTAGTCACCCTTTAAATTGTCGTGAATCCCCCAGAAACCACCTCCAGCAGTTTAGACCATTGTCGGATCTGGATGTGTTAGATCAGGTCCCAGCAGCTAGCTCAGGATCTCTGCTTTAATATAATTCACATCCAGTTCTCACTGAGCATAAAGTGATACTGAAGTTGCGGCTCCAGCAGAGGAGACAGGTTGTACTGGAAAGAGTGATGTCTCCTAAGTGTTGATGGAGTGTAGTAAGATTGCCATTGGGGATTCTATTGTAAAAGGTGTTGATCTGGGAGGTGGTCATGAAGGTGCCTTAGGTTAGGTGCTGCTGCTCAGAGAGATAAGCACATGGTAAGGATTGTTGAATTAGAGAGACATAGTGGAGAGGTAGATGTTGTTGTACACGTTGACTAATAATTTATGTAGCATTGATGATGTTACAATGCACAGAGCTTATGGTCGGTTAGAACAGGAATAGGGCAGGCAGTGAATATTAGCCTGGTCATAAGATGGAGGAAGATAGGATGCTTGGTACCAGGTTAAATAAATGTTGCAAGGAGGAAGGGTTTGGGTTTGTCATGACAGTGGAGTTCAAAAGATACAGCTTCATTCTGATACTATGGAGACAGAGGTTCTTAGTTCAGACACTTTGTTATTTTTTTTTTAGAATTTAAACCATACTTGCCAACATTCAGTCTATATCCGCCCGCAGGGGGACGTGGTGAGAGGGCATCAGGGCGTGGTTCGTGAAAAATCACATCATTGAGGCTCCCATCCTACCCACTTCTTTAGGAAGACACTGAGCAGAGACGTTTCTCTCTTGTGTATATGACACTTAATTACATTATATTGTGTACAAACAGGCTAATGGGACTTTTGCATTTATAACTAATATTGTTAAGCCGCATCTCTACGCTATTGTTAGGCTTAAGTATATGCATATGTATGTCTGCAATTCAACATATATACCTAGGTTCTCAAATTTTCATGACAATTTTTTTTATGTGTGTGCTCAGCGGGTTAAGCGAGGCACAATCTGGTGAAATGCGATATTCTGATCTCAGTGTAGGACAGCCGGGGGATCCACTCACACAAGGTAGGACATTTTGTAGATAAGTCAAAGATTTGTAACAAGGTTGGTTATCCAGAAGGGTAAAATAAATGTGTAGTGATTTAGCGAAAGTAAAGAAGTTGGCTAAAGTGTATAATACATTAACATTAATAATACATGGGCAACACAAACATACAAAAGCAGAATATAAAATGAATGGAGATAAACAACAACAGAGAAAATGGACCTTGGAGTTATAGTTTCAAATTAAAGATAAACAGTGGTCCTCTATAGGAAGAAAACACTAGAATATTGGGTTCTATGGGAAGAGGTATTAGTAACAGGAGGAGAAAGGTTCACCTCTGTCTATATGCAGACTGGTTATTTGCATCTATTTAAGCTCGGAGATGGAACAGGGGAGGGAATGGGCAGTCTAATATAGGCCAGGTACAGTAAGGCTGAGAGCACACTACAGAATTTTGCAACTAATGTATTATCTACAACGATTTTACTAGCGACTGAAAATAAAAAAGTCCTGATCATCATGCAGATTCATGCGTACACACTATATATGTTTTAAAAGATTTACTTCCAGATCTGTGCTCTTCAACTGTCATAACTTTCGGCTGAAAAGACCATAACTCTGTAAACTCAGGATTGCAAAGTCTTTGAAACGAGATTTATAGTCCTGCTGAACAATCAAATGAAACGACAATCAGTACTTTGGAACGACTGTCGTTCATCATTTAAGTATATACACTAATCTAATATAGGCCCAAACAGTCGTTTATCGTGTGATTTACCCAATAGTCAGCTGAAATAATACCAGTATTGTGTGTACCCAGTCTAAGGACGTGTGTGTGGAATTGTGAGTAAGCCAGAGCAGACACATATACACTTGTTAGCTGTTGTATCTTTTGTGGCTGCTTGACGGCAGATGCAAATACATGATGACAATAACCGGCAACGTTAGCTATCTGATTGGATGATTGCGGGTTCACATCTCCAGGACACCACTTTTTTCTTTGCTCATAGCTATATTACAGTATTTAATGGACGTTTGTTTGTATGATTTTGGTGATTTTTAAGAGTAGATAGGGATTCTGCAGAGGTATGGTTTTTTTTATTATTATTACACCGAATAGCGAATGAGAGTCTTGCTAGCAAAATGAATATCAGCCTAGAACATTAACATTACAAATATGTTTGGCTAGGCTTATGCGATATGTGTATGGTTAGTGTACTGCATTTGACACTTTAAAATGTATTAATGTAAACACATTACTCTGTCTTGACAGTTTTCCCCCCCTCAGTTATTTTGTGCTTTGGGAATACAACATGTCAGACTTCCTACATGTAATATCTTTTTTTACATTTTATCTGATAATGATAGCCATGCAAGCCTTATGTAATTTTTAATACTGTCCTCATTATTGATTAGTGGTTTGTATTATTGTTTGCTTTTCCTTTTTTTTGACGAATAGTACATTGCTTATCAGCTGCCATGTCATGGCATCCTGTAAAAGTCCCCCAGCAGGAACATCAATACATACGGCCCAGGGAGTGTATCTACATGCCAGACACAGAGGTGATATGCCGGTTCTGGCTATCATTTCATGTCATAATGGAAACTTTGCAGAATGTGCAGACTGACCTAGAGCTTATGATAGGCCCTACCATCACATGCTAAATTGTTGCCTGCTTCACTTTCTGTGTGTCTTGATCATTCCAGACCACAGTAGCTGTGGCAGCACTACTGTCTCAGACTGCTTTCAGTCAGGTGCTGTAACAGGTACTACGGGTATTTGCCATTGGATGAGGAATCCTTTTTGTTGATAAAGCAGCAGTTTTTAATATAGCCCAATTTCCACATGTCCCAGGGGATTAAATTTATAATTTTTTTTGAATCAGAAACATTTTCATTCGATCAATGCCCAGGCTACCAATAATAGTAGATGATGATAACATCTTCGTTAATGAGGTGCCACAAATTCCGCGACATCAGACAATCGGCATACAAATAAAACAATACAATTATGAGAATAACAAATACTATTAAGCGTTGAAATAGAAGCAAATATTCATAATAGCAGACTTGCAGTATAAACAGAGGTATTAGTCTAGAGCAATAATTCTGTGCGTAATGAGCATTGCACTACACAAAAATGCAACCAGGTGTGAGATAATTAGCAAGTGGACAGTGTTTTGTTTATTTCCTGGGTGAAGAAGGGCATATTTTGGCAGTGTTGCAGAGGCGACAAAACTGTCAAAGGTATTAAAAATGAGGAGCGAAGTTGAAGGCAGACTCGATGATGGCGCCAATGTAGCGGTTGTGGGGAGAGCATGATATTGTCAACCATGAGGGAGGTGTGGAGAGGGGTAGTGACATTAGTAGGGAGAAAGATTATGAGTTTGTATTTGGACATATTAAGTTTATAATGGCATTGGTTCATCCAGATGGAGATGCCAGTTTCAGTTAGTCACACTAAATACGAACTAAGGAGATAGGTTGGGGCAGAAAAGGTAGAGTTAAGCATTAACTGCATAGTAGTGATAGTGGAGATTGAAAGAGGATATGAGTTCACCCAGAAAGAAGGTGTAGAGAGAGAAGAACAGAGACCTGAGAACAGGATCATGTAGGATGTTGAAGTAACGACCGAAAAGGTAGAAGGCAAGCTAGGAAAGGGCAGTGCCATCGAGGATAAATGAGCGAATAGTGTCAAGGTGAGGAAAGTGATCAACAGTTTCAAAAGAGAGGTTTAGGAGTATAAGAAGGAAGAAGTGGCCCTTTGAGTTACTTAACGTACGTAATTGGTTACATTAATGAGGGCAATGACTTACATACTGTAAGTATTAATGGACATAGAACACTATAGTTGCCATAATGCTCCATCTATTTTAAGCTATTTTTCACAATGCAGCTAACCTTTTGAGAATTAGGTTGCTATTCAGATATCTTGTATATTATCCCCCCTACTAAAGTTAAACATTTCTGACAATATAAAGTGTCTGTAGTAACAAACATTGAACCAAGTATATAAGTTTGTTTGTTCTACTTTTAGGAGACAGTGCTTACCCTTTCTAACCTTGAATATATCCAGCCACAGATCAACAAGTCACATACAAATCATCTGCCTCTGCCAAGTTGGTCATTGAGCAAATGTTCAGTCTTCTCAAAGTTATGGAGGAGCCCTCATGTATGCGTCAGTTGTTGTTCAACAGTTTTGGTTTGTTTGCCATTTGTCACAACATTATAATTAGGTGTGGGGTGCCTTATGAGAAAAAATGTTGAAATTGTTGGGCAGGAGGCAGATGGTCTGGAAATGAAACCTTTCCCTTGTGAGAAAATCAGACTTTCCGAGATTATGTTGTTCAATAATACTTCAGTTGTAAGTGCAATCTAGAACATATTCTGAAACACAATAAATGCATGTGATCCCATTTTCTGCTTGCAACTAAAACATCTACTAATTGATTACCTAAACCGTGATAGTTTTGGCTTATAATGTTATCCAGTTATGTATAATGTGCATAGAATACATGTTGCGTGAAAAGTTGGTGAGCTGTGTTTCTAAAACATTTCAACACGTTACCTCCAAAACTAGTAATCTGATTTGTTGATGGACTCAGCACTGATTTCACTATGTAATATATATTTTTCTACTCAACCAAATGTTCTGCTTTAATCTATTCCTTATGTAGGATTATTTTATTCTTTTCATAGCCTTTTATCCCCCAGGGCCAATGTTAGATTGAGCCTTTCGCACCTGGCTACATGTGTCCTGAGCACAAGGGGCTGCAGGAGCAGAGACAGGTATTGAGGCATCTGCTCACTCAGGCTCTGACGAGATGAGGAGCCAGACCCAGGGGCCTCAAGGACTGCATGATTAAGCACCACCCATGCTATGCCAACATTCTTTATAGTGGATACAGTGCGCTCATAATAGTGCGCCTACTGATCCTATATCTCCTGAAGAGTTGTAGCCATCGTTGTTAGTAGCTGTTTGGTGTTGAGTCTAACTTGTTGGATTCCCTCCAGGAGACACACTAATGGGGAATGTGCAGGACCAGCAGGTGGAAAGAGGGTTGGCATCCATTGTAACTGCTCCTCCTCACTCTCCTCCTGCTGTTCTCTTGTGGTTGGTGGCTGCTCGGCATCTTGGTGAAAGAGAAAAAAACATTTCATTTTTGTTTCCATAATTATGTTCAGTTATCTTGTTAGTCTTTGTGAAGAAAAACAAAAGTAATTAAACTACTTATTTGCAGTTGAAATGTAATTATTAGACAATTCAATAATGATACTACATAAACTTTTGTACACTAAACATATTATTCTTTGTGCACTTGTTTTTAACATGGGCATAACTTCTGTCAATATTTATGGCAACTGATTATACCATACTTGTTCTATGTTTAGCTGGCTCCGGTGTTGATAAGAAGGAATCAGTTGGACAAAGTCATGAATAACCAACATTACATCCTTTCATTTGAATGAACAAAATAGTATCAGATAATATGATAATCATTTTTTAAACAAATAAAGCATTTATATAGTCCAAAATTACTAAATGTTAGAATTGGTTACACGCCTCTTTTTGATCTTGGTGACTACATTTACCTGCTCTCTGATCTCCTCCCATACGCAGATCTTGGTCTAGCGCATTTTCTCCACCACGTTCAGCACCAACTCCTGAAATCAGCATATCTGAAGTCGGGAGGAGATGACTGGGGCCAGGTTACTCCTCCTCATTTTGGGGAATATTTGACATTTTTTAAGCTTTTAATGAATTATTTGTTGTTTTATAGTAAGGGAAATGGTAAGAATTTCAACTTGGGACTTGCCTTATAAACAGTATGATTAGATATGTTTGTGGGTGTGTTTAGGCATATTTACGTCTACATTTTTGGTGCTATTTTACCTAGTAGGCCACAGCAGTGGTGTAGTCTTGAGCATGCACATAAATTGCTATATATTATAATATGAAAGTTTACTTAACGCCCCTTTTAGTTAAGGGATTTTTGAGAGGCACTCAGCGGCGATTCAGTTGAAATACGTTGACAAGGACAGCCCTCAGCATGGCACTAAGCAGCCAATCAGCATGTTGATTGTTGAAAAACTTCATTCAGTTGCCAGCATGCGAGCAGCAAGGTTCACCAGCAGGAGCTCCTGCTCTTCACTAAGTGTATGGACAAATCGAGATACCAGTGATTAGTTATGCTATAAAAAAAAGGACATATGAAGACAATAAAAGGTGTATATGCCACCAGCTGTCCACAAGGCGCTCCATCGAGGAACCGCAACATCCGTAGAGCGATGTAAGGTGGAGACAGCCCAAGCTCCTTGTTCAGCTTTTGAGGAAGATTAGGAGGGACGAGTTAACTGTTAGTTTTACTGGGAATATTTGTTCTTTTTAGAATATGTGCAATATGCCCAAGAGAGGACTGCTTGGTAATTGTTATTGATAGGTTCAAGATTAAAAACTGTAAGCACAAAAAATAATATGAAAAACAACTATGATGTGAGGACTAGTTAACTAATTATGGCCACTATATTATAAAGTTTGCTCAAGGTTTGATGTAAGCTATATGACATAAAAAATATATGTATCATGTGAAGAGTATAGGAAAAATTGTTACCTTGGACCAGATTAGAAAAGATAAAACCCAAACTATTTTGCTTGTCTGTTTCACAGAGCTGCGATGCAGAGAGCACAGGTGGCCCAGACTCTGGAGGAGCTAGAGGAGGAGGGGCATCAGGAGGAAATTATTGGAGGAGGTACTTGAGGAGGGGCATCAGGAGGTGGTGCCTGAAGAGAAGGTGCTGGAGGAGGAGGGGAAAGAGGAGGGGGTGCTGAAGGAGGGGTGGAGATGCTGGAGGGGGGGGGGAGGAATAGGTGCTGAAGGAGGGGCAACAGGAGGAGGTGTGGAGGAGAAGGATTCAGAGGAAGAGGTGCCAGAGAAGGAGGTGATGAAGGAGAAGTGGCAAAGCGTGGAGGTGACAGACCATCATCATCATCATTTATTTATATAGCGCCAACATATTCCTTAGCGCTTTACAATTGGGGACAAACATAATAAACTAATAAACAAACTGGGTAAAACAGACAAAGAGGTGAGAAGGCCCTACTTGCAAGCTTACAATCTATGGGACAATGGGAGATTGACACATGAGGTTAAGTCTACATTTTGCATTTTGGCCCAGCCAGACTGCAAAGGTAAAAGTGACTCATAAGCTAAATCAACCCGTCACACAACAATGTTGGTCAGGGGGTATTTGGCTTGTGTGAAATTGTGTAACAGGCTAAAGGTAGCGAGGTTAAGAGGGTGGCTGAGGAATATTATAAGCTTGTCTGAAGATGTAGGTTTTCAGAGAACGCTTGAAAGTTTGTAGACCAGAGAAGAGTCTTACTGTGCAAGGGAGAGAATTCCATAGAGTGGGTGCAGCCCGGATAGAGTCCAAAGAAGAGGTGGCACTAGTGGTAGAGGTGCCAGTTGTGGTGTTTGCAGCGGCTGGATCATTGAGTATAAATCTCGATGAAGGTAAGTAATCTAATGCTATATGAAAAACATGTTTACTTATGTAGCATAACACTGTAGGCTTTAGATGAGCAAATGTTAAGCAAACCAATTGACTGAATAGGTGTAACTTCAGAGACTGTATAGGTGCATTAATAGAACTTTATTACCTTATGTTTTAACATTTTTGTTTGCCCCAAAAAAATCAAAAATCTGTATCCCCTTACATAAAAGTCCGGCTTCCAAAGTGTACTCCTATTGCATTCTGTAAAACATGTCAAACAAATGTCTGAAAGTAGTGTAATAAATAGAGGTGTCCGCAAATTCTAGGTGTGCAGATAAAGACTGGTATAAACCACCATACACTGGCATAATTGTCTATATATAGTTGAAAAAAATATTGCATATATCCTTTTGGATTGACTATATGTGCATGTTTATATATGTGTATATATATATATATATATATATATATATATATATATAATATAAATGCTTAGTGGCGTGTGTTAGTCTGTCTGTGTGTGTGGAAAAAATAAAACCAAGCTGCAGCGCCACCTGCTGGGCGGAGTTATACACTGACCTACTAAATTCTTAGTGTGTGTGGAAAAAAAAATTCAGGAAGGGCTGAAATTTTGTATACTAAGATGTTTTTAATTTGTTAATTTAATTTGTTAATTGTTAAAAGTGTTTATAAAGATTTTAAAAAAATATATATATATTTCTTGAAGGAGAAGTGACAGTTGGGAGTGGTTGGTGGTTGCCGGGGGTGACAGTGGGGAGTGGTTGGTGGTTGCCGGGGGTGACAGTTGGGAGTGGTTGGTGGTTGCCGGGGGTGACAGTGGGGAGTGGTTGGTGGTTGCCGGGGGTGAGAGGAGTGTGATACTCAGGACCGCTGAGAGAGATCCCTGTGTCTGGATAGACATCTGGATAGATGTGGCGATGAAAATGAAGGATGAGGTGATGGAGAAGAATGATGAAGTGGTGACATGTGGACAAAACCACGTTAAAAAAGGGCGCTTACGTCGGGAAGTAACGCTCTTCCCCTGAGGAGGCCTGGGCTATGGCCCAAATGCATGACAAGAACCTTTTTAACACCTTAAGTAGCATGATTTGACTAGAATGCATGAGTATCATGCACGGGTTAACTTGTGTATATATATATATCTGTGTGTGTGTTTGTGTGTGTACTTAGGAAGTGTTTAGTGAAAATTATTGTTGCAAATATTGTTATCCACAGATGCTGCTGGCAAGGACATTACCCCTTTTATATGCAGGCAAAGGACCCAGGCGTACCTGGATGGTTTACGACAATAGAATAATGTATGATTACCTAAGCCACATGATGGATTTTTTGGATGAGATTTAACAAAATTATTAATCATTTTTATAAAATAAAAAAAATAAAAAATGCAAAAAAATAAATACATCAATAAACCTGTTATTTCATCTCTTTCTTTCATTGACAATAAAAAATTTTTTTGCAGTGAAGTGGAAGCATTATTGGTAGACAGTTGGCCTGATGCAGAGTTGGGTGTAATGTACGTGAAAATAAACCATTGTGTATTTCCGGCCATATTCTGCGTTGCATACATAACGAGATCAGCTTCAGCCAATCAGAAGCCGCGAGCTAGTGCTGGAGACCATCATTATCATCAGAGCTGGCCCCTGACAGGCATCTATGTGTCGCTATACTGGTCTGCCTCACCCTTACTGTGCTCGGTCACCGATGATATGCCCAGATTTGCCTGCGTGCATATGCGTGCGCTCCAGTTATGGGCATGCGCAGTGCAAATTTTCTTAGTTTACTTTGCGTAAACAGACGGACATTCAGCTCAACAACGCGACAAGGTGTTAATAGTGAAGGTCAAAAAGTGTTTATTGATTACAATTGGGGCAGAAACATAACATTGTCAATGGGCAATACATGGACAAAAAAGACATATAAAATAAAGTAGTAATAACCATATTCCAAATTAAACCAAACTGTTTCTGATGGACATGTGGCAATACACCAGAAATATGTGGTGTAAATGTAACATTACTGTGTTCTTGGAGAATACGATGTAATTGTGAATTGCAATGAGCGTACTTCATGCTATACGCACATGTGCTTTCTAGGTTGATATTTGTGTAACTATATTTCATGTACACCTGGCGTAAACGTGGCACATATGCTGCTTATGCGAAATCGGACACATCTGTAGAGCTCAGCATATGGACGTACATCTAGCACTGATAGAGCCTTGAGATGCATACGGCTCAGCCTGTGACCTATACATGCTATTTTTGAATCAAACCCCTAGACTGTGAGCTCATACAAGCAGGGTCCTTCCTACCCTCTGTCTCAAGTCTGCACCTCCTACATCAATATCTTATGTACTGGGTTTATGGATGATTTGTACTTCTTACTGTCCAGCACTGAGGTTTGTGATGCCTTACTAATAAGCATTGATGATGGTGGTGATGATGATAAGATCAAAGGAAAACTAAATTGGTGCGTGGGCTGGATAACAAAATGTGACCTGAAAGTGTCCAGCGTAGAGGAGAAAAGTGACAGGGGGATATGACAGAAGTATTCACACGCAGAAATAGAGTACAGGAAGGCAGTATTTTTTAACAATAAGAAAATGTCTTGAATCAGAGGACACAAGACTCAAAGGTAACACCAGGAATATATATTGTATTGCAGAATGGGTGATAAATACATGAACTATTCTCCCAACGATTGTGGTGAGGACGTCTACAGTAAAAGAATGAAAGATTGCATGTGACACATATGGATATTCTTAATACTTAGAGAATAGGAATCCCCCCACCCACACAAAAAAATAACTATTGTCCTATGTCTGTACAGAGTGTGATGGAATTGTATTATGATCATGTCCAGTGGTCAGGTCATGTTGGGGGTGTAGTGTCCTATGTCTGTATAGAGTGTAATAGAATTGTATTATGATCATGTCCAGTGGTTAGGTCATGTTGGGGGTGTAGTGTCCTATGTTTGTATAGAGTGTAATAGAATTGTATTAGGATCATGTCCAGTGGTCAGGTCATGTTGGGGATGTAGTGTCCTATGTCTGTATATAGTGTAATAGAATTGTATTATGATCATGTCCAGTGGCAGGTCATGTTGGAGGTGTAGTGTCCTATGTCTGTATAGTGTAATAGAATTGTATTATGATCAGGTCCAGAGGTCAGGTCATGTTGGAGGTGTAGTGTCCTATCTCTGTATAGTGTAATAGAATTGTATTATGATCATGTCCAGTGGTCAGGTCATGTTGGAGGTGTAGTGTCCTATATGTGTACAGAGTGTAATAGAATTGTTTTATGATCATGTCCAGTGGTCAGGTCATGTTGGAGGTGTAGTGTCCTATGTCTGTATAGTGTGTAATAGAATTGTATTAGGATCATGTCCAGTCGTCGGGTCATGTTGGAGGTGTAGTGTCCTATGTCTGTATAGAGTGTAATAGAATTGTGTTATGATCATGTCCAGTGGTCAGGTCATGTTGGGGGTGTAGTGTCCTATGTCTGTATATAGTGTAATAGAATTGTATTATGATCATGTCCAGTGGTCAGGTCATGTTGGTAGGGGTAGTGTCCTATGTCTGTATATAGTGTAATAGAATTGTATTATGATCATGTCCAGTGGTCAGGTCATGTTGGTAGGGGTAGTGTCCTATGTCTGTATAGTGTAATAGAATTGTGTTATGATCATGTCCAGTGGTCAGGTCATGTTGGGGGTGTAGTGTCCTATGTCTGTATAGAGTGTAATAGAATTGTATTATGATCATGTCCAGTGGTCAGGTCATGTTGGAGGTATAGTGTCCTATGTCTGTATAGTGTAATAGAATTGTATTATGATCATGTCCAGTGGTCAGGTCATGTTGGGGGTGTAGTGTCCTATGTCTGTATATAGTGTAATAGAATTGTATTATGATCATGTCCAGTGGTCAGGTCATGTTGGTAGGGGTAGTGTCCTATGTCTGTATATAGTGTAATAGAATTGTATTATGATCATGTCCAGTGGTCAGGTCATGTTGGGGGTGCAGTGTCCTATGTCTGTATAGTGTAATAGAATTGTATTATGATCATGTCCAGTTGTCAGGTCATGTTGGTAGGGGTAGTGTCCTATGTCTGTATATAGTGTAATAGAATTGTATTATGATCATGTCCAGTGGTCAGGTCATGTTGGGGGTGCAGTGTCCTATGTCTGTATAGTGTAATAGAATTGTATTATGATCATGTCCAGTGGTCAGGTCATGTTGGGGGTGTAGTGTCCTATGTCTGTATAGAGTGTAATAGAATTGTATTATGATCATGTCCAGTGGTCAGGTCATGTTGGAGGTGTAGTGTCCTATGTCTGTATATAGTATAATAGAATTGTATTATGATCATGTCCAGTGGTCAGGTCATGTTGGGGGTGCAGTGTCCTATGTCTGTATAGTGTAATAGAATTGTATTATGATCATGTCCAGTGGTCAGGTCATGTTGGAGGTGTAGTGTCCTATGTCAATATAAACTGTAATAGAATTGTATTATGATTATATCCATGATCAGTTCATTGTGAAGTGAAATATCACTATTGTTACTTTTTGTTGTTTTTGAAAAATGTATGTAATTCATGTACTTCAGTTTTTACAATTGTGGAGGAACATTAATTGGTGACCGATGTTACTGACGATTGCAGGATGTTCTCGGTTTTGTGCATGCTTTGAGACCTAGAATCGGTTCTTTACTCTCCTCTGTTAAAGTACAGTACAAAGAGCTGCACCACAATGTGTGCCAAAGTCATTGTACGTTTCTTGCTTTGCAGCTTGAACTCTTATGTGAGAGTTATGTGGACTCTCGGACCTTAGAGCATTTTCTAACATTTTTTATATATAGTGTAAAATAAATATTACATGCACCGTCTGTATCACTTTGTAGCTTTAATTGAAAAAATGGAAGATTGATGTAAGAGATTTTGCCTGTTTTATCACAGGTTAGCTGGAAATCCGCCTGCAGAGCTGTAGGGTTTCTATTGTCTCTTTTCTTTTATTCCAAGACCTGCTTTTCACATTTTTTGTGGCATACCCAGAAACTTGGCACAAAGTTGACAGCAAGATGAATAATCATGAGTGTGGACTAACGGACACAGGCCGGCTGAGCGGCATGTATTCTGAGAGGCTTTTCAAACTTATTCTTCCTTTAAAATCACTTTGTAATTCATGTATGCTGACATCATGTGCACAACTCCACAGAAAGTAATTAGACAACCCCTGCAGTTTTCCTCGGCTGATGAAGCCTGTGGTTTGTGTTATTAAAAAATGCTCTGCTCTTTGCAAGAATTTCTTTCACCCCAAGTTCAGAATTTTTTTCTTCCAGTGTAATATGAATTGTGCTGTGCACTGGACCTCTGTGCCCGCTGGACAGCCCCCACCATAGACTATAAAGAAGATGCTGATTATTGCTTTTAAAGGGATGGTTTTCTGTGCCTGGTTAACTCTTTCAATGAACGCCCTCGGAAAATGCACTTAAAAGTAGTTGAAAGGGGTGGTCCAGTTTACCCCCGTCCCCATCAATGCGTTAATGTTGACCGATTACCTACAACGTTAAAGACTGCTATATAACAAAGCAAAACCAAAATTAGGAACTGTTGATATCCCTGAGATATGTGGCACTAAGTTTCTCATGAGTCGACAGTCTAACCCAAAAAATGCTGCCTCCATTGAGCATAGGTCTATTTAAAGAATTCTTAATGGTATGTGTGACACAGTAGGGTTTAATTAAAGTTGGCCTTGGCCATGAGAATATGTGTATCATAATTTTACAGGTTAGGCAGAATCTCACACCGCGCATGCGATCAATTTGCGCCAGCTTTTTTCTTCCAGCCATATTTGACCCTTGCGCTTGGCATATCTGGGGTAGTCCCGTGCAACTATAGTACAGTAAGGGCTGTGAGACGTAGTTTATCTACGCACTCAGTATTTGGTTTACCACACTATACATAGGACAGGTGCATAGTATGTGCATTTAAACAACACAGCTTGCATTTATGCGCTATATTTCAGGTTATATGAAAAGACAGATGTGCAGACCCACATTCACTTATATTGTGTACATCCAATTCTGAATCAGGCCCACTGAGTCCATTCCCCAGTGATTACCTGTATGCAGACTAAAGAACACATTTAGAGCTAGGAGCATATCCAGCTAAAGAGGACAAGCCATGTAGAGATGCAAGTCCAACATGCTGGGCAGCTTTATTTTAACGTTGCCAGTTACAGTGGAAGTAAAACTCTAAACCTGTCACCACATTTTATGGTCTTTATTTAGTGCTGGATGTGTTTCCACAACGTGTATGCTGACTCGGACGTCGGGTCTCGAGGTGCTCCCAACTCAAAAACAGGTCTGCGTCAGTCATACAAGCCTGGCGATAGCGTAGATACTGTAGGACAGCGCTGGTGTGCTAAAGTTGCATTACTCTATTTGTGCACAATATATTATTATAATGAAGTGTCATATACTCAAGAAAGAATAGTGTCTTGACAGCACATAGAAATGTATTCAGTATAAACACCTCCTCGTCCATTCTTTACTCCTTTACAAATCCAATGGCAACGCTCTTTCCTGCAGTAGTCCAAATGGAAGTGACGGCTAAGTAATCCAAATAGATGGGTGCGATTTGCCATAACTCCATGGTGAGTAAATGCACTACTATGGAAAGGTCAAAAGCAGCAAATCAGAAGTGGCTATAGAGTGCAGCTGATGGTAATGACATCAATATGTATCTGTCCACCATTCCTGCAGGACCTGCAGTAGATACCCCTCCAAAAAGGTTTACCTGGGGATGCATCTATGCTATGTCGCCCTCACTTTACTCAGGTTCGGCCTCTCCAGGTATAAGGGGACTAACAGTAAGGGAGGCCCAAATAATAGTCAATAAAACATTGTATTTATAACAATGACATGATAAATTGTAAAAAAAAAATAACAATAATAAAACATTTGCCGTTATAGGCCCATTTTTATTGGCTGATTCTGCCATCATTTCTAGAGATTAACGGATTCTGCGGCAATGAAGTTTTTGCAGATGTGTGATGTACCGGCGATACACTCTATTATACTTTTTCTTTGTCATTCTGTACTATTTTTGTTAATGCTGCAGAATTTATCTTTTAATAGAGCTGGGAGATGACAGTGTGAATGCACTCTGCTCTGTGGTGTGGTTGTGGTATAGTATGGGATAGAACATAGGTGAAGGGGAAATTTGTGCAAAAGTTTACCGCCAAATTCAGAATGAGTGAATAATGTACAGAATAGTTTTGAACATTTTGCTCATGTCTATGATTTTCTTTCTTTGTGAATTTTGCTTAATCAGTAAGCTGAGAAACCGTTAAAACTGATCTGATAACATGTAGTTACACAAGCATTAATATGTCAAATCATTTATGCCAGAGGCAAGTAATGTGGTAAATAGTATTGGCCAATTGTGCAGATTTCAGTGACAAGCCTCTGAGACTGGTAGGATGCAAAGCTTACCTTACTTACGTTGACCAGTTTAATGTAATGGTTTTCCTTCCTTCATGAGGGACGGATGTGGTGTGCACATTATATATATATATATATGGACAAAAGTATTCGGATGCTTCACCAGTAGGGACTGTAACAACATTGTATTCAAATACATATACTTTAATATGGAGTTAGTCCCTCTTTTGCGGTGATAACAGCTTCCACTCTTCTTGGAAGGTTTTCTACAAGATGTTGGAGTGTTTCTGTGGGAATTTGTGCCCATTCATTCTGTAGAGCATTTATGAGGTCAGACACTGATGTTGGATGAGAAGGCCTGGCTCGCAGTCTCCGTTCCAGTTCATCCCAAAGGTGTTCGATGGGGTTGAGGTCAGGGCTCTGTGCGGGCCAGTCAAGTTCTTCCATACCAAACTCATCAAACCATCATAGTCCTTGCTTTGCACTGGGGCAGCCATGCTGCCACCTCCAAACTCCTTGACGTAGCATGAAACTGGCTGCTCTCTGGATAGTGTGTAGCTGCTATACCCCTTTTTCACTGGTTATTCTGGCTAATTCCTCTTTACCCTGCTTCTTATTTATCATGAAGTGCATTCTGAATCATTCACTTTAATATTGATGTTAGGTGGTAGGTTCACCTCGCCGTCCATGTGTAGGCACCAGTGAAGGGAGGACTCAGCCCCTTTTGGCCCTTGTACAACTATGTCTAGGCTAGGAGATTTTATCGAAATCTCCTATCCGCAAACAGACCTCCAGAACTTGGTCCTCAGTGCTGTATTCGGAACCAGGAGGCTGAAATCCAATCCTAGGGGTGACAGTCCCTCTGCTGCTCCTGATGGAGCTCTCAGGAGCTCTCATGTAGCGCTTTATCCGGTGGGACTTCCAGGAAGCAGTGCGTCTTCCAGGTTGTGTAGGAATTGTGTGGTGCTCAGTGATCCCCCAGAGCTGAGTCATCCCAGGGACTGTTGCAGGAACAGAACGGGTATGCCGTGTTCCTGAAAACGGGAACTAGAGGATCAGCATCATATTACTGCCAGATTATACCTGCCTGGACTACCTGGAGAAATTTTTTTTCTACTGTTAAATAATCATTATTAAATACATCTTAAATGGTTATATTTTATATATTATATATACATTGTGCTGTAGCGCTATTTAATTTAAAACATTCCCTGCAGCATGTCTGGGATGGGGGAAAGGGGCCCCAGTCACAGAGCTTTAAGGACTAAACTTGTATCCTCATTCCTCCAACAGTTCCAAATCTAATATATCACCCTTTCCAATTTGTGTTCTTTAGAGTGCAATATTTGTAAAATACTAGGTATTATCCACACAAAAGCTAAATACATCTTCATTTGAAAACATGACTCCGAGAGAGAGGAATTTACATGTAAGCTAGAAACAAATGGGAAGACCCTATAGATAACTTAGCTGGCCATGTTCGTTGGGTACCAGCTTAAACTTAACCTATTCCCACAAATTGGCCTTTAATAATGTCTTATATTGCGGGTCGACACTGAAACTTGATGCTGACCACTGCTTACCGCTAGTAAACTATTTTGTTTGTCTGTTTTTCCCAGTCTAGTGTCCATAAAGTTAAAGTATATTTATTCTGATATGCTACTAGCAAAGACGCTTCCAAAATAGACACAAGTACACAACACTCTTCTTATAAACCCCCAGTTATTATTAAGGACATACGCCAATTCAAACAGAATGAACTTGCATGCAGACTGCTAGGTAGTGAAATCATTCAAAGATGTTTATCTCATACTGACATTTCTCTGATCACATAGATCCTTAATCACAGTGGTGTTGATGGGACTAGTTAACTCTTCATGTGCTGCACAGCTTTCTGCTTGGCAATAGAAAACACCTATGTTATGTGCAGCCATATGTTTCTTTGCTTGTTTAGTATTCCTGGCCCTATCTGTCCTGGAAAGAAAAATCAACTACGAAAATATGCATTTTTGTATGTATTCTTGGATAAAAGAATGCATTGCAAAAGTCTGGAAATCAGTCTGGTCAGACGAAGCTCGATGCACCAAAAACGACTTTACCGTTCACTAAGATTACCTGTTAATAGAACAATAAACACCTAATATGACGTGTGCTATGTACTTTGATGGCATTTCCTTGTTAGTCTGAGCTGCGATCACCCAGACTTCTGAATACATCTCCTGCTCTCTCGCTTCACTTAAACATTTAATAGTAATAAATGATAAGTCTCCAGGAGATCACACAGATTCCTTTGTTTTAGTCTGTACATGTAAAATCCCTAATGCACCAGCATCAGTGGCAAGTCCGTATTCTGTGTTTACATCACCTGGAAAGCTGTCTGTTCAGGGCTTTGTTTGAACTGTGGCTGTCAGATAAATATATGTTGATATGTATACATAAGACTCTGTTTCCACACCCAAATCCATAGCTAGTCATTCAAATGTTATGAAAACTCAATGTGTCCCGTGCACACTGATTAAATGTAAATATCATCTCTTCTTTGTAGCATCAGAAAGGAGTGTTAGAGACTGCTGCTCAGACCATCACCAACTCTCCAGGTAAGTCCAACCTCTCCCTACGTTATCAGATAGTATTTATACTTCTTTACCAGATAGTATTTGTACCTCTAACAAACAGTATTTATACTTCTTTACCAGATAGTATTTGTACCTCTATCAAACAGTATTAATACTTCTTTACCAGATAGTATTTATACTTCTTTATCAAATAGTTTTATTCCTCTGATTGTAAGCTTTTAAGTTGGACCCTCTTACCTCTCTGTCTGTCTGTATTACCCAGTATTATTTTATTACTATGTTTGTTCCCAATTGTAAAGCACTATGAAATTTTCTGGCACTATGTAAATAATTGTTGATGTTGATGATAGTATTTATACCTTTTTATAAGATAGTATTTATACTTCTTTATCAGATAGTTTTATATTTCTTTATACCTCTTTTTTGGATAGTAATTATATTGCTTCATCCGATAGTATTTATACCTCTTTATCAGATAGTATTTATTCCTCTCTACCCAATAGTATTGATACCTCTTTATCAGATAGTATTTATTCTTCTCTATCAAATAGTATTTATACCTCTTTATCAGATAGTATTTATTCTTCTCTATCAAATAGTATTTATACCTCTTTATCAGATAGTATTTATTCCGCTCTTTCAAATAGTTTTTATACCTCTTTATTAAATACTATTTATACTTCATTATCAAATAGTTTTGTACCTCTGATTGTAAGCTTTTGACTTGGACCCTCTTACCTGTCTGTCTGTCTGTATTACCCAGTATTGTTTTATTACTGTGTTTGTTTACAATTGTAAAGTGTTACAAAACTTTCTGGCACTATATAAATAAATGTTGATGTTGATGATAGTATTTATACGTCTAGCAGATAGTATTTATACTTCTCTATCAGATAGTACTTATACTTCTTTATCAGATAGTACTTATACTTCTTTGTTAGGTAGTTTTTTATTTCTTTAAACCTCTTCATAGGATAGTGTTTATACCTCGTTACCGGATAGTATTTATACCTCTTTATTGGATAGTATGTATGCATCTTTATCGGATAGTAATTATACCTCTTCATCTGATTGTATTTATACCTCTTTATCGGATAGTATTTATACCTTTTTATTGGATAGTATTTATACCTCTTTATCGGATACTAATTATGCCTCTTTATCAGATAGTATTTCAATTAATTAGTCTATGCAATAGTAGTAATTAGCAGCAGTTGCTGCCACTTTGCATACTGTCTATTGCAACACATATGTTGCACATTCTTTTACTTTTTTACTGCAGATATGTTGTATCCTGGGAACATTGTTACCTCTTAATTAGCGGAGGCTACACTGCTAACTGTGCCGCAGCTACATATCCCTTGTGTTTTGTTTGTGAAACCAACCACACAAGCACCTTTGTAGGAATGAAATAGAAGCTGCCTGTTGTCGCATCTAGACAGTGTTTGGTGAGTGTATGTTGCAGGAACAGATACTTTTTTGTTAAATTAAAAACAGAGTCCCAGTTTTTTTGCACACTTCATTTACTCTAATTGATGAAGAATTATTGTTCCCTTTTGTTTTGTCTTCTGGGGGAAATATAAGCATATATTAATGTTGTTTGTGACCTATCTACTTGTGTGAGTTATTACATCCTCTTTCCATCCCTACTCACTGCACCAGGACCTGACAGGAAGCCACTGTTGTTGTTTTTGTTGAAACAGTATTGCTCTCTGCAAAGCTCTTAACCCTTTGAGCTTTTTCACACCTAGCCGCTGGTAATGTACTTTTTAGCCTCTTCAACTAAGCGCATTACAAATAAGATGAATTGCTTCTCAAGGACTTATTTCCACTATTGTGTTGTAACATTTCAACACCACAATTAACCTATTTCTAATGCGTTAGCGCATAGATAGATACAAAGATTGTATTGGTAAAAGTACAATGCATGAAAAAACTTAACAACGTGTGAGTAACGGCTATATTGGCAAATATGGGAGAATGAGCCCTTAGCGGATATGTGAGAATGAGCCCTTAGCGGATATGTGAGAATGAGCCCTTAGTGGATATGTGAGACTGTGCCCTCAGCGGATATGTGAGACTGTGCCCTCAGCGGATATGTGAGAATGAGCCTTAGCGGATATATGAGCCTAAGCGGATATGTGAGCATGAGCCTTAACGGATATATGAGAATGAGCCTTAGCGGATATATGAGCCTAAGCGGATATGTGAGCATGAGCCTTAACGGATATGTGAGAATGAGCCTTAGCGGATATATGAGCCTAAGCGGATATGTGAGCATGAGCCTTAACGGATATGTGAGAATGAGCCTTAGCGGATATATGAGCCTAAGCGGATATGTGAGCATGAGCCTTAACGGATATGTGAGAATGAGCCTTAGCGGATATATGAGCCTAAGCGGATATGTGAGCATGAGCCTTAACGGATATGTGAGAATGAGCCTTAGCGGATATATGAGCCTTAGCGGATTTGTGAGAATGAGCCCTTAGCGGATATGTGAGCATGAGCCTTAACGGATATGTGAGAATGAGCCTTGGATATGTCTTGATTACAATAGAGCATAACAATGAATCACTATGTCAGCAAACCCTCTTTTTAATCATTTAAAGATATTAATGTATAAATGAGTTGACATTGTTAAACTTCGTAGTTGTGACAAATGTTTTCATGTAGTCTTGCTATATTTTTTACACCACAACAGCCTAGGATCTCTTATAAAAATTGTCTATGGATTGATGCATAATTACTTTTTGAGGCTCAGCAATGTTCAACTTCTAATTATTTATCATGTCCTCATCATATCACTTCCAGCATGCCATTGATCATAGTTCCTGGTACTAGAACAAGGCATTTAAGTCCCTGCAGATGTCAGGGACCATATAACAATGCACAGCTTCTCTTAGCTCTCATTATTCTGTTGTTATGGAATGTTGTTGGTATATTGTAACATGGAGGATAAACCTTTAAACGGTTTACTGTTTAATGACCCTGCTGACTCCAATTGTTGTCTTTTCTCTGTGTGCTACAGCTTAGCCATAACATTGGGCCAGATTCAAGTTCGGACGTGAACCCGTTAGCGTAACGTATCTTGCGTGAAGTCGCACTGGGCATGCCCGAATAGCAAACTTACACACATCTGAGACAGGCGGAATAGGGGAGGTAATGGGCGGACTAATGTAAGCCATGTACGGTAATGGTGTGATCACGCTGCTCATTCAGAGCCTCTGCTTAGTGCAAGTACGCTTGTCCTCAGCCATACGTTTTACACCCATTACACAAAAGGTGTAAATGCCAGATGATACTGGTGACCAGCACAGCTCTCCCATTCTGGTGGGATGATTGCCACTACGTTTATTCACTGTTTAGGAGGTATTTGAAATGTTTATCTTTGTTTAATGCCTTTCACACATGCATCTCACTAGCTAAAGCTGGATACACACTACACTGTTTTCGTCCAATAATCGGCTAAATCAGCCGACATACGACCGCTCGTTCACAAGTCGGGTCAGTGTGTGCAGTGATACGATGGTTGAAAGTCTGCCCAACTGGACGATTATCGCCTCATTTGGTTGGTCGTACCGTTTAATATTTTCATTCCAATCTTGTTTCCGCTGTGTAGTGTGTATAAACCTCCGACCGATCCACAACAGTGAGTATGAAATTACAGTCATTGCTCACGACAGCATAGCTGTAAAAAGTCGCTAAAGAGACGTCCGCTCTTCCCTTTATCGTCCTAAACAAGGCTAGTGTGTATGTAGTCCATGGACCGAGTGATCGGACCATCGGTCGCATGTAAAATCGCTCGGCATAAAAAGTTGGTCGAAATTTCTGTAGTGTGTACCCAGCTTAACACAGAGAAAGTGTACGCATTCAAGGGTTATTTATTTAGTTAGTTATTTTAACATAATAGATGAAATGAAAAAAATAATATATGGTTTATAGTAAAAAATATATAGTTAAATTTACTTTATTTTTAGTTGGTTTGTTATTATATTTTTACCAGTTATTTTAGTTGTAATTGAGGAAATCCACGTATGTGCGTTCTAATGTGTATTCTTTGTAAATACACGTGTAGTAAACATAGTGCCTGTAGGTGTGTCTACGGCCTGTTTATACGGTTAGTTTTACCACCCCTATTCACATCGTAACTTATCTTAAGAAACGGTTGGATTTGACTACAGACAGAAATATGCAGAGGTTACACGTTCTCTGTAAACAAGTAACATATGCATGTTTTGTTTTCCGTCCGGGCAGGGGGTGTGGTGCAGTCAATCGCAGCATGTTGGCCTCGCCCCCAGCGAAGGAAATTACGTTTTGTCGCTGGGGCGAGGTCCAAAATTACGCGATTCACCACGACTCGTATTATTTTGGTCAGGGAATTGCGGGATGCAGGAGACTTGCCTGCTCTTCCGGGAGCCCGGGAGACTGACCCAGATTTCAGGAGTCTCCCAGAGTTGGCAAGTATGCTATATATCCATCCATAAAGTACTTAACAAGTACACCCTTTCTTTTCCTGCGTAATACATATTTGTATGATTACAATATCTCAGCATCATTCTGCGTCCGTGCTGCCAGCTTGGGCTGGGTCTGTGGGCAAACTGTAGCTGTTTGTGATGTTTTAAGCAATACTTCCTTTTCCTTAAAAGAAAAAAACGGACTTGAAATAATTTATTTGCACTTGGTGTGTTCTGAATGATACATTAATATTAATACACTTTAGAAGGAGACAGGTTGTACTTTACTTTGGTTGGAATCTGTAATATAAACATTGCCAGTTAGAAGAGGGTGTTACTAGTCAGATGCAGATCATTAACCCTTTGACTGTCAGGGAGCGGAGTGAAGTGGGTTCTGTGCAGATGGCACACTGGATCTTTGTCTTTCCGTTTGGTTTCATTTGGTGAATTTGTCTTGTGTGGTTGGGTAGGTCGCAGTCTGATGCCAGCATGCAAATCTGTCCCTGGATATTACAATGCAGAGAAATGATTCTGTTTGGAGATTGGCCTGATTACTTATTAGTATAACCTATAATTGTAAGACGAATATATCTCGTAACAGATTTTCAAATTAAAATGAGCATGCTCACTGTGTCCCCCGAGGCATTTAATCACGGGAAAGTGCTGTAAATGGACAAGATTCATTATCTATTCAGGGCATGATTATTATTAGCTGTTTTACATTCACGCAAAGCAGAAACAGCGCATCATGTACATTACATTGCACCTTGCTGGTGTCTGTTAAGGCTGCAGCGTATTTTGGCTGTTTACACTCTGAGAAATGTAGATTGTATTTAATAGACAACCATTAAAGTAACATTAGAGGGGGCAGGAGGGGTCTCTTGGTATCTATACCATCCTTTTATCTAAATTGTTGGGTGAAATGAAACAAGGTATCTAGTTTATAAACAGGGCCATATTTAGAGGTGATTCCGCCCTAGAATACACCGTAAATTAGTAGCTGTTTACAATCTGCGTGTATACCAACCAACCCCCACCCTCCATCCATTAGTATTCCTCAGAAACATAGGTGGCTGATCAGGAAACAAAATAAAATGAAAGGAAGATAACCATTCCAAATTATTATTATTATTATTATTATTATTATTATTATTATTATTTAGTTATATATGGCCACCATATTACACAGTGCTGGACAGAGAATATGTGTCATTCTCATCAGTGCCATAGGAGCTGGCAGTCTAACTCTCCCCTGGTTACGCAATCTGGCTGCTCCCGTTAATATTTGAATATATAGAGAAATTTGTTTCAGTGTGCATGATAAGTTTGCTGAACATAAAAAATGAGTCATAATAAACAAAATTTATTTTAAAAATATATTATGCAGTATCGCCCTGTAAGGCAATATTTTTAGAGTTCCATATATATTTAGGCATGATAATCTATTTTATTTATTTTACAAGTGTATTTGTTTAATAGATATGAGAGATTTATGCATATCAGTGCAGTGCAGGCTGTTGTCTGACTTCTGTAAAGGGAATCACTGTTACCAACCACAGAAGATGTGGCCTGATGGGCTCCTTTGACATACCTCCCAACATGCAAGTCCCCAGGAGCAGGGCAAGAGGCGTGGTCACATCTCGACGGGGTGTGGTCACATCACGCAGGGGTGTGGTCATGCCCCCAGAGGGCTGCGGCTGCTCATTAACTATCTCCCTTCCCCCAACATTCACACCTGAGAGACACGTTCTGGGCAAGTTCTCCAATTGTGTGCTTGATATATATTGCCATGTCCATTTCATGAGTTTGATCACACAGGTGCATTGTGGAAACAGTAAAACATCACATCAACGTCCAGCCAGCTTCCACCCCCTTTATTCATTCAAATGTTTCTTTTTTTCCTAAAATCCAGCTCTCTTCAGCTTCATGTTTGTCATAAATGAATGGTGATAGCGGAGACTGTCTGTTATAGGTGTCACTTCTGTGTGTTTGGACATTTTACTTTGGTAGAAGTTGAATAGTTCTGTTATAAGTACTGGATGAAGCCCGGCTTACACAGCCCCTGAGCAGAAGGTAATATCAGGTCCTTTGTGGGGAGAACAATACTTTATGGTCACCCATAAAACTGGCAATAACTCCCGAAATGATCCACTTCCTGCAGCTCATTTACATAATACAAATATTGTACTGTAAGTCACCTAATACCCAGTCAGCACTGCATGCCTGTCCCACTAACTGTTCCCAGCCCCGCAGAGATCGCAATGTTGACCCATATTCCCATTGGGAGTCATGTAAAATCAAAACACAAACAAATTTGGTGAAATGTTTGCAAGTGGATCTTTTGTGCACGTGACTGTTCCTACTGACTCGATTTTCCTCATTTCTTGGCCTTATTTTGTTTGGTTTATTTAGGTTTTTGTGTAGCAGTTACTATTTATAACGACCTTGGCTATTCTAAATTGACTCGATTTTCTATCCATTTGTTTTATTTACACTTATTGTTAAATTAATAGGTATATACTAATTAATTTAAGCAACACAGTGTAACTGCGATGCCACCTAAAAGGCAAATGTCTGCTGTGGGAGTAACCGCACAGCAAGAAGCAGCAAAAAGATGAAGGACGGAGCGTGATAAAGCCCAATGACAATCTATGACTGATGACCAAAGAGAACGTGATCGTCATCACCATGTAAATCTGACTCCTCAGAAATTGCCCATCATAGAGAAACCAATTGAAGAGCGAACAGGACAGAAGTGATATCACGTCAACGCCGACATAGTCAGCGAATGTGATGCCGCGCCATTCTCGGTGTTGGTAACTTTGGTGAAACAAATATCAATGCTCATAACTCTGGTCCAACATATTCTTACTCTTATTTTTTCCCCTCATTTTGACGGGCTTTTAACTCGTCTATTATAATTAAGCAATTAAGTTATTATTGTACATGATAATGTGCGTCAGTTCTATACTTGTGTGCTGACATTAATTAATCTATTTATGTCCAGTAATCCCCTTATCTCTGCATAAAGCTCTTGTCCATCGTATTCACAGCACAACAGCTACAGGGAAGGGTTTAGGACTTACCAACGTCTTTGTTCTTCCCTCCGGGATCTCCCGGACAGGAGGTGAAGAGTGAGAACGGATGGGTGCTGGGAATGGAGATTTACATCATTTTGACCCCACGACACAATGATGTAAAAGCGTAATTTTTCCGCGGGGCCAAGATGGTGCAATTCACCGCGAATCGCATCATGAAGGCTTCACTAGGAAGTGGGCCTGCTCTCCCTGGGGGTACGGGGCACTTATGATCTGTGGGCAGAGGGTGTGAGTGGGGAATGACTGAGAGCACCTGCAGACACAACTCCTGCAATGACTGCGGCTGCTCTTAGTCTGTAAAGAGAAAGAGCATAATATAGTTAAGCCGTGAACTCGGAGATTGAATGAAAGGACGCCTAAATTTGTAAGACAAATTGGTCTTAAAGGCACTTTATATAATTCACAAATGTACACTGTTTGTTGTATTACCTTAACACACTGTGATATTGTTTATTTTTCACTTTACATTTGCTATGCAAGCTACTGTTCTCAGTTATCAATCATTTCTAGCTCAGAAGGGCTGCAGTATCTTCAACTAAACTTAAAGAGAGGAAGTCTTATATACATAGAAAAGCATCACTCACATATCTTCAGCTCTATTTTCTTAAAACTTCCCTTTCTTAAACCCTCCCTCACCCGTCCCGCCCTCCCTCTCTGCTTCGGACTTTGCCACTTTTTTTTCTTCCAAAATTGAGGCCATTAGACTGAACACCTCCTCTTCCCCTTCTCCCACCACCCTCATCGCCTCTCCTCCAGCCAACAATCAACTCTGGTGCTCCTTTTGCCCCACAACAGGGGAAGAAGTTAGCTCCCTCATTCTTTCCTCTCCTCCCTCGACCTGTCCTCTCGATCCCATCCCCTCCCACCTCCTTCGCTCTCTTTCTCCCACTGTCTGCTCCTACCTTGCTCACCTCTTCAACTTATCACTCTCCTCTGGTGTAGTCCCCTCCTCCTTTAAACACGCTCTTATCTCTCCCATCCTTAAAAAACCCAATCTTGACCCCACCTCTCTCGCTAATTATCGCCCCATCTCACTGCTCCCCTTTGCCTCCAAATTACTCGAGCGGATTGTCTGCAGCCGCCTAACCAGGCACCTCTCGGTCTTTTCCCTCCTTGACCCCCTCCAATCCGGCTACCGTCCTCTTCACTCCACCGAAACTGCACTGGCCAAGGTTACTAATGACCTCCTATCGGCCAAATCCAAGGGTCACTTCTCCCTACTAATCCTCCTTGACCTCTCTGCAGCCTTTGACACCGTGGACCACCCCCTCCTGCTGCAAACCCTTCTCTCTTTCGGCCTCTCTGGATCTGTCCACGCATGGTTCACCTCATACCTTGCTAACCGCTCCTTCTCTGTATCCACGTCCGGCTCTTCCTCCTCCCCCTGCACTCTCCCTGTAGGAGTCCCGCAGGGCTCTGTCCTCGGCCCTCTTCTCTTCTTGCTCTACACTTCCTCCCTTGGTTCTCTTATCTCCTCCTTCGGTCTTCAATATCACCTGTATGCTGACGACATTCAACTCTACACCTCTTCTCCTGATCTTTCTTCTACCCTCCTCTCTCGTATATCTGACTGCCTCTCCGCCATCTCCTCCTGGATGTCCGAGCGTTTTCTCAAAATTAATATCTCGAAGACGGAACTCATTGTCTTTCCTCCGTCCAGACTCCCATCCCACCACGACCTCTCTATTGTCGTCAACAACACCACCATCTCCTCTGTCACCCAACTCCGCTGCCTGGGTGTCACCCTCGACTCCTCTCTCTCTTTTGCCCCCCATATTCATGCCCTTGCCCAAGCCTGTCGTTTCCAACTACGCAACATCGCCCGCATCCGTCCCTTTCTCTCTCAGGATGCCACTAAGATTATCATCCACGCACTCATCATCTCCCGCCTGGATTACTGCAACCTCCTCCTCACTGGCCTCCCCCGCTCCCATCTCTTCCCCCTCCGCTCTATACTCAATGCGGCCGCGAGACTCATCTTCCTCTCACGCCGCTCCTCCTCGGCCTCCCCTCTCTGCCTCGCTTTACACTGGCTCCCCTTCCCCTACAGAATCCTTTTCAAACTTCTCACCACCACTTACAAGGCTCTCTCCAACTCTACTGCCCCTTATATCTCTAGCCTCCTCTCCATTCACACTCCTGCCCGCTCCCTGCGCTCGGCCAACGATCGACGCCTCTCCTCAACTCTTATCACCTCTTCCCACTCCAGAATCCAAGACTTTTCCCGCGCTTCCCCCCTTCACTGGAATGAACTCCCTCGTTCCATCCGTCTCTCTCCTACTCTGTGCTCCTTCAAACGTGCACTGAAAACCCACCTCTTTCTCAAATCATACCAACCATCCACATAACCCCGCCACCCGCTCTCAACTCGCTCTCCCCCTTACCTTTCTGTCTCCCCCTGTGCCTGTTCTGTTCTCCCTCCCTTAGGATGTAAGCTCACTTGAGCAGGGCCCTCTTCCCTCATGTCTCCCTACCTGTTCTTCTGCTCCGTTTTTTGCATAAACCTGCCTGGAGTTTCTGAAGTATTGGTATTTTTGTTTATTGTTTTGTACTGCTTCACCCTGTATAGTCGACTGTTTTGTACTGTGTACGGCGCCACGGAAACCTTGTGGCGCCTAACAAATAAAGGATAATAATAATAATAATGTATACAGATGATACGCTCTGTTTGTAACAAACTTACCTCCGTACATGATCTCTTCCTCTCATACAACCTCAACCTTCTAGCAATAACAGAAACATGGCTCACGCAATCAGACACTGCCTCACCTGCAGCCCTTTCACATGGTGGTCTCCATTTCACCCACACTCCCAGACCGGGAGGCAGACAAGGAGGGGGGGTTGGACTACTTCTCTCCCCTCAGTGCACATTCACCAAGTTCTACCAAGTGTCCCATCACTCACATTCACATATTTTGAAGTACATGCTGTTAGGATTTTTAACCCATTCTCTATGCGTGTTGCTGTCATCTATTGCCCCCCTGGTCCACACCAACAATTTCTTGAACACTTCTCTGCATGGCTCCCTCACTTCTTATCTACTGATATCCCCACCATCATCATGGGTGATTTCAACATCCCTATTTCTAATCCACGTTCCAATGCTGCTTCCAAACTACTCTCTCTAACCTCCTCACTTGACCTCTCCCAGTGGATTGAATCTGCTACTCATCAGGATGGCCACTGTCTTGATCTTGTTTTCTCTAGACTATGCTCAGTTTCTTATTTCCTTAACACTCCTCTCCCCCTCTCGGATCATCACCTTATTAGCTACGCGCTCACCCCCAGTTCTTTACTCTCCCTAGTGTCAAACTCTTCCAAGCCTCCTCGTACCCGCAGAAATATCAACTCTGTTGATTTTCAACAGTTTTCCACCTCTCTCCAACACCTTCTCTCCCCAATTTCTACATTCTCCTCCCCTGATCGGGCAGTATCCCATTTTCATCAAACCCTAGCAACTGCCCTGGATCAAGTGGCTCCAGCGACACTACATACTTTGCGTAGAATTCGTTGCCAACCGTGGCACACTACAGTAACACGAACTCTACAAAAACTTTCTCGTAAAGCAGAACGTCACTGGCGTAAATCTTGTGCCTCTAATGATTTCATCACATATACTGATATCTACCACTCCTACAGAAATGCTCTGGACACTGCTAAACAAGCATACTACCGATCTCTCATCTATGCTCAGGCTTCTAACCCCAAACGCCTCTTTAACACATTTAACTCTCTTCTGAATCCTCCAACTAACATCAGTGCACAGGATCTTGCTTCCTATTTCAAGGACAAAGTTGATAAGATCAGGCTTGAAATGGTATCTCCCTTGACAAGCAATCTGCTCAATTCCTTTGTAGCACCCTCTGACACTCTCTCTTCATTTGATCCCACAAATGAAGAGGAAGTTTCTACTCTCTTCTCATCTTCCTACTCTACCTCCTGTCCTCTTGATCCCATTCCCTCACAAATGGGTATGTCCCTGTCTCCTGTGCTCATTCCCCCTCTAACTAAAATCTGTAATCTATCTCTTTCTACTGGTATTTTTCCATCTATATTCAAGCATGCAGTGATTACTCCCATTTTAAAAAAACAGAATTCTGACCCTAACGCTCTCATAAATTACCGCCCCAGCTCCCATGCCCCTCCAAGCTTCTCGAAAGAATTGCCTACACTCGCCTCACACACTTTCTTACAGCAAACAACCTATTGGATCCTCTTCAGTCAGGCTTTCGCTCTCAACACTCCACAGAGACTGCGCTGACCAAAGTTGTCAATGATTTGATCACAGCAAAAAATAATAACCAATACTCTCTTCTAATTCTCCTGGATCTCTCTGCTGCATTTGACACTGTTGACCACTCTCTCCTTATACAAACGCTACAATCCCTAGGTCTTGAAGGGACTGTCCTATCCTGGTTCTCATCCTACCTATCTAATCGCTCTTTCAGTGTTAATTTCTCTGGATCCACCTCTGCTCCGCTTCCTTTATCAGTTTGAGTTCCACAAGGCTCAGTCCTAGGTCCTCTGCTATTCTCTATCTACACCACTTCTCTTGGAAAACTAATAAGCTCCTTTGGATTTCAGTATCATCTCTATGCGCATGATACACAAATTTATCTATCCTCTCCTGATCTTTCACCATCTGTGTTGTCTCGCGTTACTGACTGTCTTTCTGCCATTTCATCTTGGATGTCTTCTCGCCAACTCAAACTCAATCTTTCAAAAACTGAATTAATAATATTTCCACCCAAAAACAGAAGCTTCCTGCCTGACATTTCTATTTCTGTCGATAACATGACCATAAATCCCACCCCGCAAGCTCATTGCCTAGGTGTAATCCTTGATTCACAACTGTCGTTTATTCCCCACATCAACTCTATATCTAAATCATGTTACATACACCTAAAGAACATTTCCAGAATACGCACATATCTGACACAAGACACTGCAAAAACCTTAATTCATGCACTCATCATCTCCCGCATCGACTATTGCAATTCCCTCCTTACTGGTCTTCCCAAAGTCAGACTTGAACTTCTGCAATCTATTTTGCACGCAGCGGCTAGACTGATTTTCCTTACAAACCGTTATTCCTCTGCCGAGCCACTCTGTCAGTCTCTACATTGGCTGCCTGTATTTCAACGAATCCAATATAAAATTCTTCTACTAACATACAAGGCCATCAACAAAATTGCCCTGACATACATTTCCTCACTTGTCTCGAAATATCTCCCTACTCGACACCTCCGTTCTGCTCAAGATCTACGTCTCTCCTCCACTCTCATCACATCCTCCCATTCTCGGTTACAGGATTTTTTCCGGGCTGCACCTACTTTGTGGAATTCCCTCCCACGCACAGTAAGACCTTCCTCTAGTCTTCAAACCTTCAAGCGATCACTGAAAACCCACCTCTTCAGACAAGGTTATGATATTCCTCAACCATCATCTTAATTTTCCTAGATTACCCTATTACCATCCTCTACACTGCTAACGCAAGATAACAACCTTCTGACCAACATTGCAACACACAAAGCCCACTCAGTACTTTTACCTTTGCAGTCTGGCTGATCCATTGTGCAATATGATGTAGCACATGCCCTTGTGTTTCTAACTCCCATTGTCCTATAGATTGTAAGCTTTCGAGCAGGGTTCTCTTACCTCTCTGTCTGTATGTATGTATTACCCAGTATTGTATTATTAATGTTTGTTCCCAATTGTAAAGCGTTACGGAATTTGCTGGCGCTATATAAATAAATGTTGATGATGATGATGATTGTATTTCATTTAATTTAGTTAGTATTTCTGTTTTATATTTCATTTTATATGGAACATGGAATGTTTGCATCTATTAATGACTGTCCTCACAATATTTTTTCTTGTGTATATGACACATCATTATTAGTATGATCATGTCCAGTGGTCAGGTCATGTTGGGGGTGTAGTGTCCTATGTCTGTATAGAGTGTATTAGAATTGTATTATGATCATGTCCAATGGTCAGGTCATATTAGGGGTGTAGTGTCCTATGTCTTTATAGAGTGTAATAGAATTGTATTATGATCATGTTCAGTGGTCAGGTCATGTTGGATGTGTAGTGTCCTATGTCTGTATACAGTGTAATAGAATTGTATTATGATCATGTCCAGTGGTCAGGTCATGTCGGGGGTGTAGTGTCCTATGTATGTACAGAGTGTAATAGAATTGTATTATGATCATATCCAGTGGTCAGGTCATGTTAGAGGTGTAGTGTCCTATGTCTGTATACAGTGTAATAGAATTGTATTATGATCATGTCCAGTGGTCAGGTCATGTTGGGGGTGTAGTGTCCTATGTCTGTATACAGTGTAACAGAATTGTATTATGATCATGTCCAGTGGTCAGATCATATTGGGGTGTAGTGTTCTATGTCTGTATACAGTGTAATAGAATTGTATTATGATCATGTCCAGTGGCCAGGTCATGTTGGAAGTGTAGTGTCCTATGTCTGTATAGAGTGTAATAGAATTGTATTATGATCATGTCCAGTGGTCAGGTCATGTTGGATGTGTAGTGTCCTATGTCTGTATACAGTGTAATAGAATTGTATTATGATCATGTCCAGTGGTCAGGTCATGTTGGGGGTGTAGTGTCCTATGTCTGTAAAGGGTGTAATAGAATTGTATTATGATCATGTCCAGTGGTCAGGTCATGTTGGGGGTGTAGTGTCCTATGTCTGTATACAGTATATTAGAATAGTATTATGATCATGTCCAGCGGTCAGGTCATGTTGGGGGTATAGTGTCTTATGTCTGTATAGAGTATAATAGATTTGTATTATGATCTTGTCCAGTGGTCAGGTCATGTTGGGGGTGTAGTGTCCTATGTCTGTATACAGTGTAATAGAATTGTAATATGATCATGTCCAGTGGTCAGGTCATGTTGGGGGTGTAGTGTCCTATGTCTGTATGGAGTGGTCAGGTCATGTTGGGGGTATAGTGTCCTATGTCTGTATAGAGTGTAATAGAATTGTATTATGATCATGTCCAGGGGTCAGGTCATGTTGGGGGTGTAGTGTCCTATGTCTGTATAGAGTGTAATAGAATTGTAATATGATCATGTCCAGTGGTCAGGTCATGTTGGGGGTGTAGTGTCCTATGTCTGTATAGAGTGTAATAGAATTGTAATATGATCATGTCCAGTGGTCAGGTCATGTTGGGGAATGTAGTGTCCTATGTCTGTATAGAGTGTAATAGAATTGTAATATGATCATGTCCAGTGGTCAGGTCATGTTGGGGGTGTAGTGTCCTATGTATGTATGGAGTGGTCAGGTCATGTTGGGGAATGTAGTGTCCTATGTCAGTGTGGAAACATTTGCGCTCTGTACCTCTTTATCACCTCCTTATGTGTGAGGCAAGGTTGTTGGTTGATCATGTCTTTAGTCCCATAGTGTTGGGGACAAATAATTTTTAAGTAGAACTTATGCAGGCCACAAAGAGGCCAATTCTGCCTCCCTGTCTGACTGGATCACTAGCTCTCTAGGTCTGGTTCTTTAGTGCTACATCGAAGTGGCAGAATTCCTTCCAGACCACTTAGCGGCTTGTTAGCATAATCAGAACTACAGACATAGGCCGATAGTGGTTTTGATTGAATTTTCCATCATTCCCAATAATGACTTAGTTGATTTTAACTTCATTATTATCAAGCATTATAGACACTTTGAGGCCACACACAAGGCGCTCTCAGGACAATTATCTCTGCATGTGTGGCCAACTTACTTATTCATCCTTCCAACAGTCCCTATTTTGGCAGGACTGTCCCAATTTGTTTACCACAAAAAGCATTTTAATAATGTGCCTACAAATACCTGTAAAGCAGAGCAATGTGTCGTCTTACAAATCTACAGTAGTAATAATAACAACAATAATGATGATGATAATAATAATAATAATAATAATAATAATAATAATAATAATGAGAGTTTGGTTTGTGAGATCATGGGAGAATCTTATTTGTATCCTGGATTTGCTTTGTGAAATGTTGGAAGCTGGAAGGTATGAGTTTTATGTACACTTATTGTTTTCTCCTTGTCCATTCCAGATCCATTTCTGGTAAAGTGTAAACTCATTATTGATCCATTCCAGGACCATTTCTGGCATTGTGTACACCCATTATTTATCCTTATCCTTTCCAGAACCATTACTGGTAAAGTGTATACTCATTATTTCTCTTTATTCATCCTATACCATTACTGGCATTGTGTACACCCATTGTTTCTCCTTATCCATCCCAAAACCATCACTGGCAGTGTATACATCCATTATTCTCCTTATCCACTCCAAAACCATCACTGGCAGTGTATACATCCATTATTCTCCTTATCCACTCCAGAACCATTACTGGCACTATTTGCACCCATTGTTTCTCCTTGTCCAGAGCCATCACTGGCATTGTGTGCACCCATTGTTTTCTCCTTATGGAAAGTCATCATTTACATTGAGCAGTTAACCACAGTTTAGTTAGTTGTGACCACATAGCAAATACCACAGAGAAGGTTTAAATCTATAGTTTTGTTTTAGTCTCTTTCTCTGCCCGTTTACTCAGAACTCGTATTTCTATTTTAGTAGTTTGCAGAAGGTGATAATTAGCGGCTTTTCTTTCTCAGGGATTAACAGTTCTCCAACAGGTCTTGACAGGAAGGAGGAGAAGATGCAAGTAACATCCTTACTGTGAATATTGCTCACTGCAATGTACAGCACATAACAATAGGGACTGCGTGTAAACGCACATCTCCCCCGTTAAGTGACACGTTAACAAGAGACAACTCTGCTCTTACAGCCACATCTGCAAAGTCTTTTATTTTTGGGACTCACTTTCATGTAATAAAGTGCAGATATCTCGCTAATTAACTAGGTGCATTAACCATTTGCCCACCACAGACTGTGAGATGATGGTGTATAGTGAAACATTTACGTTAATTCAAATACTTAGTGATCCTTTCCCAGCTTCTTATATGTGAGATAAAATAATTTTCTTGTGCTTTTGTTCCTTGCTGATGATCAGCGGCACAGCCTACCTATAGATAGAAACATTAATCACTAGTGTCCTGTCTTGGCCCATACATCGAGGCAATGGACGTAGAATGCAATTAGACTACTGACGGGCTGTAACAAGCGACTTTTGTCAGCCAGTACCCGTTAACATACAATAAGTATTTATTTGATGTTTGATGCCTATGATTTCAGCCCTGTGATGTTAATCTGTAGATCACCTCAGACATGTCTTGAGGTTCTCAATTCATGATCTATTACGTTTGCTACAAGCTCGCTCATTGTATGTTACTTCACTATATGCCCCACGCAGCTTGAAAGGTTTGTTGGGTCCTATCTATTAGGAAAATGACCCAGATGAGTTGGGTTTATTATGAAAATGTAATTTTATGTACGTAATTGTCACAGTTTATTGTAACAATATTAGTGTTTTGGTTCTCCTTGGACTAAGTTTGAAGTTCAGATCCAAGCAAAAGAGAAACGCTAATGTTGTTACAATATATACAGTACATTATATATTTATGGGTTGTTCCAGTTGTCTGAGCACAACTCTATGACGATAAATGCATAACTGTTGCAACAAAGTTAGTGAGTTTCTTACTTGTATTTGAGTGTCTGTTGCTGCATTGGTCTCCTTGCTCGCTGTCCCTGGCTGTTTCGTCACATCTACACTTTACAGCCTCTGGTGTCTCCTGTCTTCTGTATTACTGCTGCTTCTCCTTGTGCATCTTGTTCTTCCCAGTTACTACAAAGAAAAGGTTAGGGCTTGGCTGCAACATATAGGATAGAGTTAGACTGCTGTGAGACGGGGTGGTCTTTGATTTGGGCTTCCTGTGGAGATTGGCTATTGGCAGATTGTTAAATTGTTTAGAACGAGAGGGAAGAACCAGATATCGCCAAAGTCATCTTGCAGAGTCAACTGGCATTTTACAGTTCCATCAAAACCTATTATTAAGAGGAAGGGGGTTAAAATGTCAAAATATTCACTTTTAGACAGTAACCGAAGACTGGGACTGGAGGTCCTTTTATATTATCAAGAGTGGTCAAATAAATATCTAACTGATACAAAAGCAAAAGTACAGACATAGATTACAGTAAACACATCTGTTTATCTGCTAATAAGTCTGGGTATATGCTGCCCCCCATGTATAGAGCAACAGAATATGTTACTTCTAAATAATATAATAATAGCTGAATTCAGACGACCAGTAAGTCCCCGTGCTAACCAGCTAACGTATAAAGGGATTTGATTTCTTGTGTAAGTTTAGCTCTGGAGCAGCGAGCCTCTGAGTTTTCTCTATGGTATTTCTTTTTCATGTTCAATGGTTATGTTGCAACCTCAGTGTCACGAAACAGCTCACCAGTGTTTCCTTTCTAGAGGACAAAACACTTAGAGAAAGAGACACAGGGCTCCTACTGTGCTTTATAATGCTAATATATTTGCATGTAAGCATCACAGAACAACATGGCTTCAAGCCTTCTTTCTCTTGATGTGTCAGACACACTGTGCTTACATCCCTGTAATACTCGCTAACTGTTGGTTTCAATCACTGCCTTTCTTGGAGGATGAAATTTGGAATCAGAACAAATATTTTCAACTAAAAAATCCGCTCCCGGCTACATTTACATGTAGAGAGACCTCAACCACAGAATTTGTACAATTCCATACCCCTTCAGTTCAGTGTAATAAAGTTCCACTATCAGAAAAAGGGGAATGAACACATTGGAGGTCATTTATGAAGTATAAAATGTATGCTACTCAGTGCGGGATCGGCTTTGGAGCAGCCGCGTGACTCGGACTTGTGCTCCTAGGTGTCTGATAAAATGCATATATTTATAGGGCAAGAAGGTGGTGCTTGCAGAGGGGCAGAGGTTTGCACAGGCCTTAGGATGGCATTTGGTGAAACTGTGAAAATAATAGAGATGGGCGGGCTCGGTTCCACGAGAACCGAACCCACCCAAACTTTGCCTATGGCTCGGTACTCTCCCGCCCGCTCGGAATCCAAATCGAGGCCGATCGTCATCGTGACATCGTCGGGGCTCGGTTCTCGCGATACTTGAAAATTATAAATACCTGCCTCCACAGCAATCCATCGCCATTTGACAGAGGGAGAGAGCAGGGTGTAGTCACAGGCTGATTAGAGCAGGGACATACAATACAATTCTGATTCCAATTCTGATAACAATCGATAGAGAAGAGAGGAGGATAGAGGAGTCTTTTTTTTTTCAATATTTGGCACTACAAGTGGTTTGGGGTGTCCCCCATTCTTTTGCATTAATATTTCTGGCTGTCAAAAGTACTATCTGTCAGCAGATTTAAAATATAATATTTAGCACTCACAAGTGCTTTTAGGGTGTCCCCCATTCTTATGCATTAATATTTCTGGCTGTCAAAAGTCCTATTTTTCAGCAGTATCTAAAACAATTTGTAGCACTACAAGTGCGTTGGGCTCATAATGGATTCTAAGCAGTCCACATATGAGCAGAATCAGCAACCAGGTTCTGTCACCAGTCCTGATGGTAGTGTTCCCAGTACGTCATCTGGGAAAGGCGATGTCAAACTACAGTCTTTTGAAATCAGTCAAGAAAACACACCTCCAAAAAAAATTACTGTGTTGAAGCGCAAAAGAAGTGTAACTGAGGAAAAATTAACTGCCGATAAAAATAAAATTGCCAACATGCCATTCTACACACGCAGTGGCAAAGAGAGAATGAGGCCTTCGCCTTTCTCTATTAGTGAAAGATCAAAAAATGTTACTGAGCCTTTTTCTTGTACGGTCCCTCGTGACCAAGCAAAACTAAGTAATTTGGAGTCTAAAAGTGGTGCACAACTACTGTTACACGTCAAAGCCGAGCAGCAAAGAAAACAGTAAGGCATTAGAGGATAATGTTTGCTCTGAATCAGAAATGACACCAATCCCTGGGGAGAGTCCATCCACCAGTGGTATGTCTAATCGTGAGCGTTCTGTTAGTGACAGTGTACCCATAAAGAAGGTTCCTTTCAGCAGTTCTGCTGATGTGTGCCTGAACAGCCCGAGTGTAGCTGGTGATACACCAATTGAGGATGCTACTTTTGAATTAGAAGAGTATGAGGGGGAGATTTGTGTAGGCGACGAGGGCACTAATGATGATGTTGATGATGATGATGCAGACAGATACCAAATTGCCTTTCTCAATTTCTATTTATATTATAGACTCTATAACGGCTGAATAGTTTACTATTTTACTCCTAGTGGAGAGGGGGTCTGATGCAGACAGATACCAAACTACCTTGGTCCATTTATTTTTACTTTCTAATTCCACAGTCTATGCAGGCTGCTTTTTTTCTATTCAACTACAAGTGGAGGGAGGGGGTGGGGGGGGGCATAGATAGCCACCAAACTACCGTATTCCATTTATTTTTACTTTCTAATTCCACAGTCTATGCAGGCTGCTTTTTTTCTATTCAACTACAAGTGGAGGGTGTAATATACACCCAAAGACGATGGCTGCATTGCCAATAGGCAAAGATGAAGAGGAAGACAACCAGATTTGTGTGGAGAATTAAGGACGGCCTACCAGGGATTAAACTGTTTTCTTCCTAATTTATTAGCTTTAGAATTACCTCACTTATCCAAGAAACAGGTGGAGCACTAAATTAGGTTATTTTATGCCCAAAAACATTGATTTTTAAACAAAATTGGAAAACAAAACCAAAACACGCAAGGGCGGTTTTGCAAAACCAAAACACAAAGGTAATCCTAAACCAAAAACAAAACCAAAACACAGTGGTCAGTGAGCATCTCTAGAACATAACGATGGTTCTTTTTGCAGAGCGAGATATAACTCCTGGACATAGTGTTGTGCACGAAATGGTGCGTGGTCATGCCACAATGGGGGGCATAGCCTTGGCACAATGGAGGTGTGGCCACAGCCTCCTGGGAGGCTAATGGAGCCATAGACATTCCCTCCTGCTTAAAGCCACGTGACCACACTCCTGGTACCTGCTTGTCACATTTATTAAGCAGTTGTTAGGGTTATGTCAGTTCTTCTTAGAGCTTGGGAAGACTAAACTAGCCCTGACCCCAACCCTAGCTAAATTTCCCACCTCAGACCCTACAAACTTTAAGTTAGTACTTAACCCTTTCAACTTCATGTAATATTGACAGGCAGCTACATTCACAAGCACTAATATTTGTGTCACACAAACCTACAACAGTAGTATTTTACAGCCTGGTCCAATGCTCAGGTGTTGCAGCCCAGTGCATTGCAAGGATGTTAATCTGCTCTGGTGCAATGCAATGTTACAGTCCAGTGTAGTGCTTTGATATTATAGTCTGGTGCAATTCTCAGCTATTGCAGTATGATGCAATGCCCGACTGTAAGGTTTTGGTGAATTTTTGAAATATTACATTCCGGTGAAAAACTCAGCTCTTACAGCTCAGTGCAATGCTTGGATATTACCGTCTAGTACAGTGCTGCAATGCTCGGATATTACAGCTCAGTGCAATGCTCGGATATTACGATCTTGTACAGTGCTGCAATTCTCGGATATTACAGCTCAGTGCAATGCTCGGATATTACGATCTTGTACAGTGCTGCAATGCTCGGATATTACAGCTCAGTGCAATGCTCGGATATTACGATCTTGTACAGTGCTGCAATGCTCGGATATTACAGCTCAGTGCAATGCTCAGATATTACGATCTTGTACAGTGCTGCAATGCTCGGATATTACAGCTCAGTGCAATGCTCGGATATTACGATCTTGTACAGTGCTGCAATGCTCGGATATTACAGCTCAGTGCTGTAATTTGTCAGCTATTGCACATGCAGCGTTTGGATATAATAACTAGAGATGCTCACTGACCCCCGTGTTTTGGTTTTGGATCTGGATTACCGTCGTGTTTTGGTTTTGGGTTTTCCAAACCGTCATTGAGTGTTTTGGTTTTGGTTTTGTTTGGTTTTGTTTTGCTATTTTGTTTAAAAATCAATGTTTTTGGGCCTAAAATAACCAAATTTAGTGCTCCACCTGTTTCTTGGATAAGTAATGTAATTGTAAAGCTAATAAATTATCCAAAAAACAGTTTAATTCCTGTTAGGCCTTCATTAATTCGACACACAAACCAGATTGCCTTCCTCTCCATCTATGAATATTGGCAATGCAGCCATCGTCTTTGGATGTATATTACACCCTACACTTATACTTCAATATGTAAAGAAATGGACAAAGGCAGTTTGGTTTCTGTCTCTCTAGGCCCCCCTCCAGTTGTAGAAAATACAAAAAAATTCAGCCGTTATAGACTGTACAATATTAATAGAAATGGACAAAGGCAGTTTGGTTTCTGTCTCTTTAGGCCCCCCTCCACTTGTAGAAAATAACAATATATTCAGCCGTTATAGACTGTACAATATTAATTGAAATGGAGAAAGCCAGTTTGGTTTCTGTCTCTCTAGACCCCCCTCCACTTGTAGAAAATACCAAAAAATTCAGCCGTTATAGACTGTACAATATTAATTGAAATGGAGAAAGCCAGTTTGGTTTCTGTCTCTCTAGGCCCCCCTCCACTTGTATAAAATACCAAAAAATTCAGCTGTTATAGACTGTACAATATTAAGAGAAATGGACAAAGACAGTTTGGGGTCACTCTATGTATGACACCCTACCCTTAAGGAGAAATTGCCCAAACAGCAGCCTTTCAAGACGGTACGTGATATGGAAATGCCTCAAGTCCCTTTCCTCTTTGGGGGTAGATTGCACCCTACACTTACATAGAAAGTTTTAAAAAGGTGTTATCGTCATCATCTGGAGCTTCATCCTCACCCTCATCAGTGTGTACGTCATCATCACAGACTATCAATTCATCGCCGATTGAATCCGCCATTAGAGAACAGTCAGTGCTTGGATGTCTTGGATGGTGAAGGCCTTCCTCGTGGAAGATTTAGTTCATTTTTATAAACATAATTTTCTCCACATTTTTGGGAAGTAACCTTCTACGGCGATCACTGACTAAGTTCCCTGCTGTGCTGAACACTTGTTCAGAGTACACACTGGAGGGTATGCAGCTTAAGTATTGCAAAGCAAGTTTGTACATGGGTTTCCAAATTGCCTGCTTTTCCTCCCAGTAAGGAAAGGGACTGTCTGACATTTCCATATCAATTACCTCTTGAAAATAATCCTCCACCATCATTTGCATGTTAATACTCATATTGGATGGAGTTATGGGCAAGGTCACATATTTTTTAGAAAAATCCTTCAAACCAGCCCAGGGGGTAAATGTATCATACCCCGGTTTTTGCAACTCTTGCTGCCTATTTCCATAGTGGCATCCTCAATTTGTGTATCAGCGGCTACACTCGGACTGCTGAAAGGGTCCCTCTTTATGGGTACACTAACAGAATGCTCACTATTAGACATCCCACTGTTGGATGGACTCTCCACAGGGATTGGTGTCATTTGTGATTCAGAGCCAACATTATCCTCTAATGCCTTACTGTTATCTTGCTGCTCGGCTTTGACGTGTAATAGTAGTTGTGCACCACTTGTAGGCTCAGTAACATTTTTGGATCTGCCACTAATAGAGAAAGGTGAAGGCCTCATTCTCTCTTTGCCACTGCGTGTGTAGAATGGCATGTTGGAAATTTTTTTTTTTTTATCGGCACTTAACTTTTCCTCAGTTACACTTCTTTTTCGCTTCAACACGATAATTTTTTTTTGGGTGTGTGTGTTTTTGACTGATTTCAAAAGACTGTGTAGTTTGACATCGCCTTTCCCAGATGATGTACTGGGAACACTACCATCAGAACTGGTGACAGAACCTGGTTGCTCATTCTACTCATATGTAGACTGCTTTGAATCCATTCTGAGCCCAAAGCACTTGTAGTGCTACAAATTGTTTTAGATACTGCTGACAAATATGACTTTTGACAGCCAGAAAAATTAATGCAAAAGAATGGGGGACACCCCAAAAGCACTTGGGAGTGCTAAATATTATTTTTTTAGACTGCTGACAAACAGGACTTTTGACAGCCAGAAATATTTATGCAAAAGAATGGGGGACACCCCAAAAGCACTTGAGAGTGCTAAATATATTTTTTTGACACTGCTGCCAAATAGGACTGCTTTCTCCCTCTGTCAAATGGCGATGGATTGCTGTGGAGGCTGGTATTTATGCTTTTGAAATCTCGCGATAACAGAGCTCAGAAAAACGAATACGTCACGATGACGTTTAGCCCCGATTTCGAATCCGAACGGGCGGGAGAGTACCGAGCGTGCTCGGTTCGGTACTCAGATAGGCTAAATTCGGATGGATTCGGATCTCGGGGAACCGAGCTCGCCCATCTCTAATAATAACCCAGAGCAGTGCTCAGATGCTCTGACATCTTGGTGTGAACATAGGGCTCTCACTCAGGCCATTCATGTGTTACTTTCATTTTGCTGAAATGAAATTCCTGCTCCTCATTTATTAGTAATATCCAGGAGAAGTTTTGTTCTTCATTACCTGCTATGAAACCCAATCACTTTATCATTGTTAGCTGCGTTCCTGCTCCCCATGCAAGGAAATTCTTGTGTCCTGAAATGAACTCCAGGCTGAGGGTGCTAATGTCCTGAGAGAGTTTGCATGGCATACCTTATTAAAGGCATAAATCAGACTTGTGTGCGTGCACTCTGCAACATTGTTATCAGAAGAAATGAATCATCCCTCCCATCTCATAGGTATAATGTACTCTGCTGTATATAGATATTTTTATTATAGCTTGGCAGAGCTTTAACACTCATCTATTTTTGTTTGTTCTGTCCATATGTTGTAACATTGAGAGGGGCAGATCCTTTCCCAGAACATGTTCCCTGATAAGAAGACACCACTTGGCAGCGTGGTCTATGTGGGCAGCTGGAGACCACACCTCTCAGCATTGATATTTGCCCGCCACCATGGCATCAATATAGTGAGTCATCCTAGATAGGTAGTATCAGTGACGCTGTTATATATAGCAAGATAAATAGCGATAAACTGTTTGTAAACATCGTATAACCTTAATGCAAGGACAGCTCTCTGTACAGCCAGCCAAGTTATCAAACAGAAGAGCGTCTCTAGCTGGTTTCTATAATCCGATGCTCTTCATTACATCTGTGCCAGGCAGGAACTGCTTCATCTGTACAGTAAATGCCTCTAACAAGTTACTCATTAAACAACAGACCGTTGCTTCTTATCGCAGATTTGGTTATGAAAGGGGAAGTTTAATATCAAAGGTTCATATACAGTTGTGGATTATGGATCTCTCTTATTTTACTAAGTGTGCATATATTAGGGTCTGTGGTACACAATGTTCTACACCTGTTTCAGCTGTGTTTATAGGACATTGGTGCCAAAGAAAGGTAAAGGAGAACAACACTCCTGGGGGTAAATGTATTAAACAGCAATTATTTCAGCGATTTAAAATTGCCGCAAATCGCGAGAGATAACCGTCGATTTTATGTGCAAAGTCGCCATCTGTAATTAGCTGCGATTCTGACATTCCAAAGTCCAATTGGCGAATTGTCTCGATTTTAAAACACTTATCCTGCCCGTTTTTTAGTTAAACTCACCGGAGATTAAACACAAGCTCGCCCGAGTTTCAACAGATACTGAAACATTGAATCATACTTGCCTACTTTGGGAAAGTTTTTTCTGGGAGAAGGGCGTGGCGGGAGGGGGCAGGGTGCGGCCAAACGTGTCATTTTGGCCCAGCCCCACGCGACAGAAATATCATTTTTCCGCAGGGCCGAAATGATGCGATTCACCGCGAATCTAGTCATTTTGGGACGGCAGTAGTGGGATGCGGGAGATTTGCCAGCTCTCCCGGGAGTCCGTGAGACTGACACGAATTTCGGGAGTCTCCCGTTCATTCCAGGAGAGTTGGCAAGTATGCATTGAATAGAAGAAAAAGCACTGCCCAATGTTAACATAACAGGAGGCACAATACAATTTTTAATATGAGGGTAATCATGGTTTTTGTTTTAGAGTGGAAAAAAATATTATTAATTATCTTACGGGGGTCAAATTATTTTATGAATAAATTAGTGGGCCAGATTTCTTTAATGATTATCTGTATGGATTTTTTTCTTTAATGTTATCATATTATAGTGGCTTAGTGTTTCATTACCAGTGGGACAATAATTATGTTTTTCTGGTGTGACAACACTTAATATTTCCAGTTGAGGACATTTAAAGTACATACTTGTGGCACTACAAGTGGCAGCATGCACATGAACACAAGTGCATGCTGCCACTGATAGTGTAATGAAACAGTAAGCCACTATATAATAAAATAAAGTAAACAAAACCCATACATTTAATAATTAATGAAATTAATGAAATTGTTCCCCGTAAGATAATTAAGAATAATTTTTGCCCCTGTAAAGCAAAAATCATGCTTTACTTAAGCTTCCTGTTATAGTAACATTGCCCTGCAGTGCAACAGTGATGTGTTTGCCAATCTCGCCTATAGAAAGCAGTGTGCTGTATCTGGCGATTTTCAATTCAAACTCTTGCAAGTTTTGCAAAATCGCAGCTTCGTACATTTCATATTGTGTATAGCTAGAGTAGCAAAACGTTTGCACCGCTATTTGTAGTGATTTTGGTATTGGCGATTTTGAACTAAACAATTTATTGCTGATTTTCATTCAACTCGCCCTTTAATACATCGGCGAGTTTAAAATCACCCAAGAAAATCACTGAAAATCCGAAACCGCAGCTTGATGCATTTACACCCTGGAGTGTAAGCTCTACCACTGTGCCATGCCTCCTGAGTTTCGTCATGTACCCTCCCACATTTCTTGGGTATAACAGTCAATGGAGAACTAGAGAAGCAGGGAACAATGCAGACAATTAATGACATGAATACTGAACCTGTTTGGGCCATGATTAGTTTAGAATTGAGATCCCAGGTCTATTTATAATACAGCGGCAATAACACAGCTTATCACTGAGATAGAAAATCTATTACCGCCGCAGTTTACCATGTACTCAGCTCCCCAGTGACACTGGCTGGCAATGGTAGGAGTACTCTTACCGTTTCACCAGCCAGCCCAGCGTCTCTCTGTGGATACGTGACCCAGCATGACGGTTTACACGTGCGCAGTCCCTGGACTTAGGCTGCAGTTCCACTTTCCATTAAAAAAAAATAAAAAATAAAGAAGTGTAATAAAAAATCCTGGTACTCCATTTGCAGAAAAGTGCTTTGTATAAAAAAATAAAGCATGTTCCGCTATTATCGCTATCCGTAGTGATAAGATGACTGCGGCGGCACATGGTAAATAGGCTTCCTAATGCTTTGATGTATTGGGAGAAGCCCAAGGCAGTATCTTTTAATGGTAAACATGCCTCCAGGAGTGACCCCCACTGGCTAGTACAGGTGGGGGAGGGGGGCATGCTTAGGGCTAAAGTAAAGAATAAGGGGTCTATAGGGTATATAGGGGGCTTTATTCATTAAAGCCCTTGGCAGGTGAAGACTATCAATCCGGCAATAACCTTTGCTGGGGCCTTATCATCGGGGTATTTTTCCAATTTTTGTACTTAATTATCATTTTTCTTTTATTGGATATGTAACGGGACCACAGACTGGCCTGGCGGGGGTAAGACTTCTCTAAACACTAATATACAGTAATATTGTGTGGCTGAAGATTTTCTTCACTATCACAGGGTCATGATAACACAGGTCTGCAAAAAAAAATTTTTGGACAGCTGTTTTGGTTTCGTTGACTGATTCGTTTTTTGGTGCGCTGAATCCAAAAATGACCACCGTTTTGTCCTGGGACGTCAGGTTTTCGAACAAACGGGTGGTCATCGTTTAAAAAAATCTCTTTATGCAAATATTTTATTTACATGAAAAATATTAACTCTATTGCACAGGTGGCGACAAAATTAACACCACACTCAAGTAGATTGCTTGTGAAATCGTCTTTTTTTAAACTCTAAACTTCTTTTTGAGCTTTTCCTCTTGAAGGTGGCTTCTGGAAGATCCCTGTACAACATCCATTTCTTTTATATCTTGATGGAAAGTTCTCCCTGCTCTTCACTCACTGCTCCCAAATTTTCAGGAGAATAGTCAAGGTGTGAGTTGAGAAAATCGACTTTTAAGCTCATGGAGCAACCAAGCTTGTGGAACTCTTTCAACATTGTTTCCACCATTTCCTTGTAATTTGGGTCTTTTTGGTTTCCCAAAAAGTTTTTTATGACCACAGTAAAGGCAACCCACGCTTCTTTTTGAGTTGGAGTCTTTGAACTGATTAAGTCTTTGTCGGATATGAGTTTTCTCATATCCGGGCCAACAAAAACCCCCTCTTTCAGTTTTGCCTCCAGTAAACCTGGAAACTTGGATACCAAGTACTTGAAGCATTCGCTATCTTTGGGAAGTGCCTTAACAAATTGCTTCATTAATCCTAATTTTATATGGAGTGGTGGTAATAAAACCTTCTCAGGGGGTACCAATGTATCTCTGAGAACATTCTTTTCTCCAACAACTAGACTTCTTGATGGACAATTCTTTTGCTTCCAGTGATTTTATCGGTCTCTACTGTCCCATAAACAAGGGTATTTGGTGTACCCAGCCTGTTGTCCCAGCAGCATACACAATACTTTAAAATCCCCACATACCAACCAGTTTTGGTTTTGATAACCCACTTTCTTGAGTACCAACTCCAAGTTCTCATAAGTCTCCTTCAAGTACACCGAATGAGCAACAGGAATGGATGCATAACGGCCACCATTGTGAAGTAAAACTGCTTTTAAGCTTCTTTTGGAAGAATCAATGAAAATCCTCCTTTCAGAAGAATCATACTGAATGTGGAACTGAGCCATCAAACCTTCTAAATCACCATGAACTCTCCACATATGAAACAGAAACTGTCAGGCGAATTTACACACTTTCTTGGAGGCATTGCACTAATTTTGAACCACACAGACAATAGCAGGATGATGACTGAAATGAAATACAAGATTGTGGAGGAATCAGAGAACAAGTTAATGCATGAAAGAAGATGTCCGGGCAGGCCCTAGCAAGCACACTCAACAATGCAGTGATCACCATCAGGACCAATAAACATGTATTTTCATGTTTTTGGGAGCATTGGCAGTGAAAATAAATTTGTTCTTCCATGTTCAGTTTTTTTTCCTCAAGTATGATGAATTTGAAATTTAGCAATATCCAGCTACCTGTTTGACCAAGGCACATTTCGATTGTGAAAAAACCTGACGTCCCAGGAAAAAACGGTGGTCATTTTCGAACTCAGCGCACCAAAAAACATAAGAATCAGATAAAATTATGAAAACAGCTTTTTGGTTGCAGACCTGTGTAATTATACCCCTAAGATCACTTTTTAAATATTCTTGACAGTGTAATTCCACATAGACTAACATATATATCTTCTAATACCCCCCCCCCCCTTACATTTTACTTTACAGGTACAGAAGGGGAGCTATAACTGACTTTGCTTAAGCTGTGCTCAATATGTAAATACCTGTCTCTTTTTCCATAATGCTCAGCAGCATTGGAGATTGTGGGAAACAGGACATATATAGAACAGGACGTACATAGAACAGGATATATATAGAACAGGACATACATAGATCAGGACATACGTAGATCAGGACATACGTAGAACAGGGCATACATAGAATAGGGCATACGTAGAACAGGGCATACGTAGAACAGGGCATACGTAGAACAGGACATACGTAGAACAGGACATATGTAGAACAGACATACGTAGAACAGGGCATACGTAGATCAGGGCATACATAAATCAGGACATACATAGATCAGGACTTACATAGATCAGGACATACATAGATCAGGACTTACATAGATCAGGACATACGTAGAACAGGGCATATAAGGTAAACAAAATAAAAGCAGACATGGAGATGGCCAGGGGCTATAACATACTGTCTTTGATTCAAGGGAGCTCTGCTCATTTATTTTGTAGGATAAAATGTGCACATCAGTGATTGTCTAACTACTCAGCGTGCAGAAACTGCGTTCATTATTAACGAGTTACACAACCAAATCTTAGAGGGTATGACGACTGCAGGATGGTAAGTAATATTCAGTAATATGCTGGGAGCTGGAGGTGCACCCCCCCATCTGCCGCAGATATCGGGGGCTTTCCTCTCTGATGCCTGCGTGGCCCCATTTTTCTTCCTGTGTTTTTACCTTTAGAATAAATCAGCACTGTATTGTGTAGTGCTGTACAGGAAGGGAGCAGGACAAACACATACTGGTCACATAACTGGAGGGAACATGTGGGGGGAACATGTAGTCCTGCTTACTAGGCATCAATGATCTGTGGGGAGCATATATCGAGATTCATTTTCCAGTCTTGGAGCGAGCCTGTACATTCACATCATCTAACTGATGTTGCCAGGACCAGCTCACACCTCCTGTGACAGCTACAGTCCTAGCATTCTCCGTTATACATTGTGGGCCGCATTCATCGAGAGACGCAAAAGGAACGTAAATTGCGTTTTTAAAAGCACATGTAATTCCGGTATACGCACGTCCGTACTTAACAAGGAGCAGATGTAACAATACGTGTTAGGTCCGCTCTGCTCTAACTGACAAGATGCCGCAGTATACGTCCAATATATATGTGTAATATTAAGTCACAAACGAACACACAGAAACACAAAGAACTATTCAGTTAATGTCATCTGTTAATAATATAGTCAGTCACTAATGAGAAAATGTAAAGAAAATATAGGAAAGTATTATTTTAGTTCCCCCCCCCCCCCCGATAAAATAAATTAATACATTTATTAGGATATTATAATTGTCCACTGTACATAAAATAAATTGTTACAGTTCTAGCTGTATACACAGCCGTCATCACTAGTAATCAGTACTTACACCTGACCTGTAGTTGGTGCAAGTTACACGGCTGGAAATCACGTACCTGAGAGATGCCCAAAGCCTGAATCGAACGCTGCTGCGTGTGCTTGTCTGTGGCACACCCTTACTGTACACTGACTACGTGTGTACGCCCAGTCCTCTCTCCTATCTGCCCATGAAACTATAGGCTGTGGTAAGTGTCCTTTGCGCTGGAAGATGAATTGGGCGTTGCAGCGTTTACTGGTGTATGCGCTGGTTCTGGGCATGTACAGAAAGTACGGCACATATCAGCAATTATTTTCCGTAATGGTTCAGGCCCTATATATAAGCAGTGAGAGTTATACGTCTGCATGACTACACACTTATATTTTCTTCTACTTGATTTAAGCTTGAATTTACTAAATGTTACATCTGCTATGGAAAACAAATGTGTAGGTGTTTAATTTCTGACAAAATGTGAGCACATTTACTTATATAATTGTAAATAAATATGAACAACTTTTACATGTTGACAACTTATTATTATTTTCGGTAAAATGTGTGCGCGTAATTTTCCATGTAAATTACCTGTATGACCCCTTCCTTCTGTCCTGTTAGGTGAGTCTGTGTTTCTAAGCGTGGACACATGAATTATGAGGAGTTTTTCCCCCGATTTCTCCTCCACAGACGTCATGTAAATACATTGCGGTACATTCATACAGCTGTGTACCGCAAAACAACCTGACACATTGTGTTGTGCTCTTCTTGCCGCACATATGGGGGTAACTGTGAGAATTGAAAGTTGTGATTTCATGGTTGGTGAGCAATGATTGTGCAACTTTTTTCTACATGTTGTAGAAGGGAAAAATAGAGAATTTAGGTAAAAAAAACACATAGTTAAATTTCATTTAAACTTCAGACATAAGTTTATAAACTGCAGACCTTTTTAGCAGTTTCTAGGGCGCAATAAGACATAGGGGAAGGTAGGTGAAAAGGATCAGGGATAAATCATCATCATCATCATCACCATTTATTTATATAGCGCCACTGATTCCGCAGCGCTGCATTTGTTTGAAAAATAAATCTAAATTTTTTTGTGCTAAAACTGCTAAACCATGCCGCATACATCTATTTATTTTATTAATTCTATTAAATTATTGTATTTTCAATAAGTTATTTTTGTTTGATAAACAAGCACCTTTGCTACACTTTCTGCACATACGATAATTTACAGCTGTACTTGCAGCCTTTATCATAGCTGTGCTCCAGCAACTGCAACTACACTGCGTTACCTAACACAACCAATGTGCATCTTTCCTTCTGTATGTGTGTATATGTATCTATATCTATATATATACAGTAATGGAAGTGGGGTGTATATGGGGGTATGTCATACCACAACTTCTCCCACTGCCTTCATTGTAACACTATCACACTCCAGTCACTTACATTATATATATGAACAGTGAGGGCAACAGACCAGAACAAGGCAAAGTAAGATTGGCTGTTAGACTCTTGATTGTTATTGATTATTGACTAAATGTCAGTATTTCTTGCCTGAGCTTGCTATGTGACATACACAGAGCTAGACAATAAATCAGTCATTCAGTTTGTATGGTCCTCATAGCAGTCATCATGGACTCTGTATTCCTAAACTGAAAAGAAAATCGGTCTCAGAAGGACAATAGTTAAAATTTGGGTCTTTAAATAATACATTTTTCCCAACATTTTGCTTTTGATCATTTGTTTTGTTTTTGTCCTTCCATATTGCTCACATTGTTTTGAATTGTGCTTTAATTCTCAGCTAATTAGTCATTCCTTATTAATTATGGTAGAGTGGAAATTTCTGGTATGCACGTTGCTGTAGTCCAGAAGAATGCTATAAGCTAGGACAGCACGTTCTGTGCTTATGTTACGTTTACATGGAACATGCAGCGAGTCTTATGCCAAAAAAGCACTGTTAGATCGAAACACAAAGCAGACATAAATTCAGTCTGTGCGCAGCCAAAAGTGACCTTAAGGCAGTAATTAATGTTGGAGAAGGACTGTTTCTTTCACATGTACTGTACACAGGCTCTGTTATAACTATGTACAGTCAGTATATGCTATTATGTAGCCGTGTCATCACCTGGTATGTCATTACAGGGCTTTTTATGTGTGCCCATAACACTCATTTACCATGCCCATTATTAATGGAATCTGCAAGAATCACACTTACAATGAGGCTACACTCAGCAGCATTTTAAGTGAAAATATGAAAAGTTTTAATGAATGAAAGTGTTTGGTACTAATGTGGCAGTAGGTCAAACTTACTATCCCCACTATGCGCATTTTCCGGCGTATCCCCAACAATAGGCACATCCCCTTTTTAAGGGAGCAGTTTCAAAGACTGGGAGGAATTGGATGTGCATTCTAAAATATACTGGGTCAGCGGTTCTTGTGGCTTGTAAGACCCTTCCTGAACCCGTATGATCTTTAGACCTCTGGAACTCCTGACTGCCAGGTCTCAGCAGCATGTACATCAGGTGAAGACAGCGACATTCACTCCAAACTGGTTGCCTCATTAACAAGAGATTAAGGGCCTCTAATGAAGGCTGAGCTGGTGAAATACAGGGCACTATTGAAGCAGACAAGATTGCTTCCATTTCTGCACAAGACTGCTGACAGTTGTATCTGTAAATCTATCTCTTTACATACTTGATGTACACTATCACTGCCGTCTGTGCATACTGACAGCTCACCGTGGAGAGGGGACACCCCGGGTGCCTGGCTGGACGCTGTAGAGCACGGTATGTTTATCACTGTGGGCTGTTTGCATTCTCAGATCAGAATGTACATTCTGCTCTCTTGGAAGCTGGATGCGTATGGTCTTCCAGTTCTACATATTTCTGCTCCAGGACTTAAAGTAATTACTGTGCATTGCATACTGAGTGTGGGAGGCGATGCTGTGTGCAGCTGACCACATCATTTACTTTTACACCCTGTATATTGCTCTTGTAAAGTAAAGAAGACACAATGCCAGTCGTGGCTAGGATGGGGAAAAATAAATGCACCTACTATCGATTATGGGGTCCCATGTTATAGACAATGGGCCTGATTCATTAAGGAAATGAAAGCAAAAAAATTTGTAAATTTGCACCTTAGTAAAACCATGTTGCATTGGAGGGGGAGCTCAGTTTAAAATATGATGGGGTAGGGCATGTCCTAGAGGATCTTTACATTTCAGGGTAAAATTAAAGCTATTAAATATTTAAGTGCTACACACAAAACAGACAGTATTTAACTTATGTGCAAAATAATAAACTAATTTGCACCCCTGGCATTGTAAAATGGTTTTGTCCAGGAGAAAACTGTTTTGACTTATTTTCCTTAATGAGATAGGCCAGATATGTATAGACATGGGATCTCTAATCCAGAATAAAAATAACTTATAATTGCTTCTGCTGAGTAATAATATCATACACAAATCATCACTGAGTGTTTCTTCCTACAGTCACTGTGAAGAACGGTGCTAAACAATTTAAAAGTGTTGTCCAGTTTTTGGGCATCACCTTATTAGTCTACACATCCCACTGCATATAGGAATAGGTTCCCCTTCCTGGCTCCCCCCTCTTACCTGAGAACGCTCAGTGCTGTACAGCTATGGACAGACTTCATCCGCCAGCACCGAGAGCCACAGTGCGGACCGGCTCTCTTCTTCAGGTAATGGGGGAAGAGGTATAAACCAGGGGTAAGTAAGGTGAAACCTGGGGATTTTATCCAGACTTCTAATACAGGGGAACATTCAGGGCTCAATTCACAGGGTCTGATTATTGTTATCCAGTGGTAGCACTCATTATACAGATGGTAGCCATATATAATGCTGGACCGCTGTATGGAGGGTCTGCCTGGGATGTGTGTGATAGAGTGACCGGCTCACGCATAGTGAAGCACTGTGGGATGTTATTAACAGACAATAGAATGTGTCCTAAACACTTGCATACAAACACTTCAGAATTATCCGCAGGTGGTCCGGTCATCCATGTAGTGGGTGCTGTACCGCGGTAGTTCAGCAATCGGTGTCATGAGAAGCTGGTGCAAGTCTCTGTCATTAATTAGTTGGTAAGATGATGTACAATAGTGTACAATGGTGACCCAATGGGTTTCCCCCCTTGTGGGGAAGGTATATGTATATATATATATATATATATATATATATATAGACCTCATTTAGAGCAGTAAATGTATAATATGTGGAGTTGGGGCTGCATCGTAGCTCAGCTCAGTGTCAGAATACAGCGGCCACTGTGTGTGCAGCAGCAGATATGTCACATGGTTATATCTCCACATCTGCATTATGGTTACATGCGGTTGGCTGCAAGTGTTAGATACGCGCAACTCAAACTAGTGGCGCAAGTTTTATATGAGATGAACATTTGCGCAGGACCAATGCTGTTGTGTCCAGCCCCTAAAATACTTCCTGCACCTGAAAGTGACACTATTGGTTATAGAAGAAAACAAAGTTTGAACTAAAAAGAAAAAGGGGAAAGTTTGGAAACTTTCTCCAGACCCATTAACACTTTCTCATTGATCTCTGTTTTCAGCCTCTCTCTCTGTGAGGAATGCAGTAACTATGGTTAGAGTCACCTATGATACTTTGGTATTTTGGTGATACATTTGTATTGTAGTACCATATAATTATAGTACAGTTTATGGCATGACCTGACCATACATGAGGACCTTAAAGGGTTAAACGTTTGCACAGCCGACGTGTTACTCTTCAGCAGAGGAGGACGTTCCGGTTCTTACATCTCCACGGAAACAGGTGTCTCATTAGTGCAGCCTTGCAGCAATGGCTTTGTAGAGTGAAACAAACGCAAGGATAGGACACGGTGGCACCATCAAGGGTAGAGAACGAGGAGTCTGGGAAAACGCAGTTAGGAGCGGAATGACTACAAGCCGTTAGTGAACAGAGGCTAGAACTGTCATTAAGCATAATTAAACCTAATAGCGACTGTAAACTGTTTCTTACCTTCAACTTCCCTGCAGTGTACGCAGAAGAGCATTAACCAAGTGAATTGGGACATTAATTACTATCTTTCACAATAAAGGTACCGTCTGGAAGGGTTAGTCTCATAAATTAAACATTGTAGTGTATGCAAGCCTGAAATATATGAAAATGCATTCAAATTAGGAGCAAATTACATATCGTTTCAGTGGCAGCAAAATGATGCTTTGGTTAATCACCAAAAACTATGATAGATAAAGGATTTTCTGCTTGATGTTCTTATAGAAGAGAGAGGCAGGTTTATTGTACTTCAGTGCAATCGGGGGGAATCTCAAAAATGTGTGGGTAACATACAGCAAATTCCCATTAATATTGCTACATTAATAGAACACAGCCTGATTCATTAAGGAACATAAATGCTGATACGTGCCGCAATTTGTGTTAAATTGCTCTGTGCATACCTAGAAGTACACAAGTACACCCAATTCATCTTCAAACGCACATGACACTGGCAGACAGCCTATGATTTCAGAGGCGGAACGGGGAGGAGAATGGGCGTATGCACGTAGGCGATGTACAGTAAGGGCGTGCCAAGCTCGGGTGCGAGCAGCAGTGCCCGATTTAAGCTTTGGTGTATGCTAGAACATGTGTTTGCAATCAAGAACAACTGTAAAAATGCATTTTATGTACAGTAGACTTTAATAACAACCTGATAAATGGTTAAGGTAGTGCTACCCCTGAAATAGAAAACGACATTTCATAACTTACCTAATTGTGTTTATTAAAGTTTCCATAACATGACAGTATTTTGACATTTCTCTTACCTTTTTTAACTAGTTGAATGGAAACACTTGGCCCATATAACATGCAATTATACACTTGTAATACATTCCCCTCCAACATTATACAGAGGCAGGGCAGCTTCAAGGCAACCTGGCTTCAAGATCTATGCATAATAATGCCCCCCCCCCATACCACCATAATAGAATAACAATATTTGAAACATAAAGTCATTTTTCATTAACGACCAGCATATGATAATAAAGTCCTGCTTTTCCCACATTCTCTCCCCCACCTGATTCTGGCATAATACCGCCATGGAATGTATTGGATTGTATATGGTAGCAGGATAATAATCACAATATGACTGCACAGGAGCTCATGTATTCTGCCATGATCGTCTCTGATCCCCCCACTCTGTCCACCAGTGGATTCTGTACACCCATGCAGGCGCCCCCCGTTTTATGGGTAAAATCCACGAGCGCTGCACAAATCCGTCACTTTGGCTCATAACAGATGCAAATGGCAATATACCTGTGGGAGCTGCATGTATGCACCTTTTTCTTAAGTAACCAACCATTCATGTGCTGGCAGCCTGATTGTGTCACAGGATGTTTCTCCGGAGCTCAGTGAGCATGCTCCTGCCAGTACCTGGGCTGTTCTCTCTCTCATTAATATTCATAGCTGGTCAGGCGCCAACTAACTTACTGCCATACAGATCCTCTGTCCTGGAATGTCCAGGAGGTTCCCGGATATCAGGAGTCCTCCTGGACTCCCAGATGAGGATACACTCTCCTGACAAGTAAGCTTCATGCAGATATGTAAAAAGGTGAATAAAGCAGAAGCTACACAGCTGTAACACACGGTACATGTTACATAGGTGTTGTCTGGTCACATATCATTGGAATGTATAATTGAGTGTAGGTAACATCAGAGGGGCTGGCAAATCTTAGCCCGGGGGGCAATACTTAAGCCTCTTACAGGTGGCCCAGTGACCCAGCCCAAGGTAGCCCACTATGGGATGCCCTCTCCCCCCAGCCCAGCCTGCCCCTGGGCGACATGTACTCCAGTTCATCCCAGATTCATTCATTTTGTAAATAGGACAGTGGGGGGGGGGGGGGGTAATATGAGAGCAGAGCAGTATGGGAAAGTCGCGTATCATAGACACACATGGTGGTGGCACATATCTGCACATCACACATACAGATGCACTATGTCTTACAAGCAGCCACCATATAGATACCGGTAACCCTGTGCGATCAGAGTGTGATTAGAGCTTTCATGTAATAACATTTACAGCCTTAAACTAAAAGAAGGTTTAAAAGTTCTCGGTGGAGTTCAATACGTTTTAAAACAAAACACAAAAGGGCATATTTAATAAAGCACAATAGTGCTTTTAACGGGTCATTAAGGTCCCACAGTGTCCTCCGCAAATTTATTAAGGGGGCATCGCAGCAGATATCATGGATATCTGCTGCTTTGCATTCCTCTTCGTTTTTGGGAGCAGTCACCATTCAACAGAATGGTGACTGCTCCTGGCCGCAATCTAACAAGTCCCGAAAAAACATTTTTTTCGGGAACTTGTCATGTTAATGTACGCCAGCATCATCCGAATTGAAGAAATCTAATGCTGTCAGCTCTGCTCCGAAGAGCAGAGCTGGACAGCGCATGTGTGGAGGGATCACATGATCCCTCCCTGTCACTCAGCGCTCTCTCTCTGCAACTATCGTTGCAGAGA